>NW_017306985.1:571234-573271 GCF_000935625.1 Nanorana parkeri | reverse complement strand
GGCCCCCGGGCCCCCCCCCGCCGTATCATCGCTTACCCCAGCTGGGGATGAGGACCCAGCCTGGTCTCCACTGTCTCGCCGCTCCGCGGCCTCGTGGTCCGGCGCCATCTTGGATGCGGCCCTGTCCTCTCTGCCGTGATCCGTGAAGAAGGCGTCTATGGCGCCCTTACGAGGTCTCGGCGTCCGCGGGAGCTGGGGTGAGTTCCTCTTCTTTCACTGCTTAGGTTGCGACCCTCTCCGGTGCATAGCTGCTCGGATGTTGGCGGATAGTTAGGCGGCCGAGACGGGAGCTCTCTCAAGCACGTCCTCACTCCTTCATGCCCAAGCCACGCCCCCGGGATTTCCCCTTTTAATACTGTTTGGACAGCAAAGATAACACCAATCTGAAAAGGCATGGAAGAAAAGTTTCTGGTGAGAAGCATAGCGCTCTTTTGGGGCTCGGGCTTACTTTTGTCATGATAGAACTAGTACAGGCAGGAGAGTACCCATGAGGGTGATAAATGGCAGAAATGCCTTGAGAAGGGGAGCATAAGTTACTGTCCTGGTGAGTATACGTTTAGGTTAAACCCAAATTTATAATACGTTGACAGTTTCCTAAAAGAGCAAATTAGAATTAAAAGAATAATGTTGAAATAAGTATAAACATATATTTGTTTTTCTTTCTTTCCAGGTGTAGCATCAGCATCCTCTTCCAAAACAACAACAACAGCAACAACAACAAATACCATAACACAAGCTTCCAATACTTTAAGTGAAGGTAATTTAAGTTGGTCACATGGCTTATTGAAGATACATTTATTCATTCTTTGTGAGCCTGTTTGAACAAGATTTTAAAGTGAACCTTTTAGTAATTTTACATATTTGCACAATAAAATTAAAATAAATAAATACATACATGCATACATACAATATAATTTTCCAGAATAGTATAATTTTTCGAAAAAGCTAGATTTTTCGAAAAAGCTCATTTTATCATTTATCATTAAAAAGCAGCCCTTAAGCTTCAGTCATGTGATTTTGCCTAGACTGAGACATCAGAAGCATGTTGTAGGCAGGAGGATGCATTTCCTCAGTTTCTTCTCCCCCAGTGATCAGACTGCAGCAAAGTAACTTTGTTTCAAGTCACAAGGTGAGAGGCTGCAGCAGGGGTTGATCTGCATCTCTGAACACCTAAGGCACCACGATTTACATTTCATCACTTCAGCATCTCAGTCCAGAAAATAGATGCTGACCCTGGTTAATGCCTGAACAAATATGGTGCTCTCCTTCTGATGTGTCATTACTTAACATGTATGCACATAAAAAATGCATGAAAATATACCTGATGCTACGTCCATTTTAATGGAGAGAACAAATCTAAACGGTCATCTCATGTAGGTGGTTCAAATACAGGAAAGAACTGTTGGGTGTCTTGCATAAAGACAGTGAAATAGAACTTATTAGCACATATCATCAACAAGGAAAGGAAGTAACTGCACCAAGGATCTGGTGTATGTAGATTAATGGGACTGAAGGAGCTTGTGCAGGGAGCCAGAGCTTTTATTTGTTGCATGAATGATGTGCTGAAAGATGGACAAATCAATGGTTTACATGTTGTGAAAATAGCACATGTTTCTATTTGTTCGGGGGGAAAACTAAAGGTGCCCATACACCTTACGATTATCGTACGATAATCGTATGCGATCGACTTTTCGTACGACAATCGTAACGTGTGAATAGAGTGCCCGACCGATAGTACTGTACAATCGTACGACTTTTGACGGTCAAGCATGTTTGAAAACTTTGGTTGATCGTACGATATTCGCATGGTTGGTGGCGTTTCCATCCGTCAAATGTCGTACGATTAACACTGCGCATGCGCAAATGAAAATAATTGCGGTCAATTACCGCAAGTCGTCCAGGTGTTTTTTTCTAACTACCGCTGATTGAACCTTGCGATAATCGGGGCAGGATGGGGCCGTCGTACGAAAATCGTACGACGGTTCGATCATTGGACGAAAAGTTTAGTCCGATAATCGTAAGGTGTATGGGCACCTT
>NW_017306985.1:551543-568035 GCF_000935625.1 Nanorana parkeri | reverse complement strand
AAGGTGCCCATACACCTTACGATTATCGTACGATAATCGTATGCGATCGACTTTTCGTACGACAATCGTAACGTGTGAATAGAGTGCCCGACCGATAGTACTGTACAATCGTACGACTTTTGACGGTCAAGCATGTTTGAAAACTTTGGTTGATCGTACGATATTCGCATGGTTGGTGGCGTTTCCATCCGTCAAATGTCGTACGATTAACACTGCGCATGCGCAAATGAAAATAATTGCGGTCAATTACCGCAAGTCGTCCAGGTGTTTTTTTCTAACTACCGCTGATTGAACCTTGCGATAATCGGGGCAGGATGGGGCCGTCGTACGAAAATCGTACGACGGTTCGATCATTGGACGAAAAGTTTAGTCCGATAATCGTAAGGTGTATGGGCACCTTAATACCAACTTGTTTCCCTTCAAGGAACACAAAAATGCTTGAATGTAACAGCAATAAACACTGAGCTTAAAAGGTGGCTACAAACTCTTAAAAAGGTGTACAAGTTCTACCATCCTACCTCTGACACAACAGGGATACATTCATACTTTTTACTTTGTATCCTTCATGTTCCTGGGTTGAGACCTAGCTGAGATAATGACGCAGAGTGGCACAAGTGCCTGTGTTGCAGGCTGGACTGCATCTGGGCAGAGGTTGAGTGCTGTAGGCTGCAGGATCAGGACCCAATGCCAGCATACCTGGGTACTAGAGCAAGTGACAGGAGTGTAGCTGGAACAAAAGCGAAAGTTGATAAAAGCCGAGCAGCAGAGTACTAAATCAGGAACCAGGAGCAGAGTTGGGGATTACAAGCCAAAGTCAGAAACAGCTGAGCAATGGAGTACCAAATCAGAAAACAAGGAGCAGATTTGGGATCACACGCTGAGGTCAGTAACAGCTGGTCAGTGAGGTACAGGGCAGAAGGAAGAATTCAGAGTCCAGTAGGCAGGCCAAGGTCACAATGGGAAGGCAGAGATCAAGAGAGAGGTCAGAAGAGAGGCTGTGTTGCTAATACATAAGCATGATAAGATATCAGGTCACAGGAACAAGCTGAAGATCGCTCAACAGATTGTTAATATCACATACCCGTTTATATAGGTCTTTTGGCTTGCACACTAATGTGCGTCTATATGCTAATTCGTGCACACCTTCCTGCTAATCTGTGTGTGCCTTTATGCTAATCCCGTGTGCACCTGCATGCTAATGTGCAGCCTGTACTTGGCTGCAGTTCTGTGCACAGGACCATGGGCAATAGCCTGTGCATGTGCTTGAACCTGCCCTCTTTTCTGGAATGCATTGGACTTTCCTTACAGTATCATCTGCAATTTTGTATTCCAAGAAATACCTGATGTAGGTCAGTTTATCCCAAATACCCCATGATGTGTGTTTGCATTTATTGCCTGTATACCTGAATACCTTATTCACATGGGTGGTAGGCTCCACTGCCCCTCTAAAAAGCAACCACCCTCGCTTTTCAGAGGTGGTAGACCAGCGGCTGCCCAATGTTTGGGGGCGATACTGCTGTCTCCTGAATGCCGTTTTTTGTTCTTTCCTCTTTGGGGTTTTGCATTGCAATACCTATTGATTGCAGTTGTTGTGCTCAGCAAGCAGCACCACCTGCTAAACATGACCTGCTGTTTAAAATTTGCCATGACACAAAGCATTGTGGCTGCGGAATGTGTACAAGCATTAGCGGCAACTATGTCAAGTTTTAGGTAGGCGGCTGGTAAAAACAAGGATCAGTCGTCTGTTTTTATCAACAAAAAGGCCAAAGTACAAGGTCCTACCAAATTGTATTTAGATTGTAGATTGCATACATTGTTTGGGGACACCCTTATATTGCACAGCTGTAGGAAAATCTAAAAGGACATTTATAGAGAGATTGGTTAGATTCTAATTCGTGTGTCTGGCTTAACCACTTGCCGTCCGCCCGTTGTAAAAAAACGGACGGACGGCACTGCTGCATTGGTGGGTTGCCGTCTCCAGACGGCATTTTTTTTCTGCTCGCGCGCGCCCCCTAGCGGGCACGCACGGGCAGAAAAGACCCGACCAATGCAAACACCCATTACCGGGTGTTTCACATATAGACGATCGGTGGCTCCATAGCGCGCCGATCGTCTATATGTGCTCGTTTTTTTGCCGCCACCGTTTTTTTGCCCATCCCCCCTGACACCTCACCTGCTTGGGAAGGGGGTTTAACACCGCGGATGTCAACTGGTTAACAGAGATTGCACAGAGAGTTTGCAATATAAATTTTAGGTGTGTCCAGCATAATACTAAACAACATTTTAAGGTGTGCCTGTACTTTGCCCATGCAGGGCAAACCTATAGGTTCATTTTTTAATAATACAATATATATTAGTTTTATATCAAAGAGAAAACCAAATATCAAAGAAAAGGTGAGCCTGATCACCAGACACGAGTAAAATAAGTACACAGGAACAGCAAGATCTGGCATGGCACATTCCAATAAGTTAATTTTAATGCTGTCCGAAGAACTTACACATACTTACCTTCCACTCTCTACCCTTTTTTCAGCTGCTGGGAGGGATGATTAGCCCTGTATAAGCCATGCCATGTGACTTAGGACCCTGTCACACCATATGGGGTAGTGCGTTCTGGTGTGGTTCGAGCCCGGGACACACTGGATCGCATAGATCAAGCTGGGCCGCGTTCTGGGGCAGGAAAGGGCATGGCGGGGCCATTCATGTCCCTGCACCGGAATGCGAGGTACAGGAATGCCCTCCATTCCGGTGCAGTATGATCGTAAAAAATGCTGCACGCATTGGATATGGTGTGACAGGGCCCACACTCCTCCATTGAGTAAAATGGGTTTGGTTCCTGCATTTACACAACAGCAATTCAGTTCTCTGGGTGCACCACAGCAACTATTGTGTATATAACCAATAAAAGCTTTACTGTGCAGCTGCCTGCTAAAGCTTCTTGCAGTTTCATTATATTGACTAACAACATATCATAGTCATTACCTGTTCTGTTACCAGTTTACAAAAAAATGCATACTGCTATGTGATTATGATTTTTACATCTTGTATTAGCAAGAGTCACGTTTGAAAGTTTGTGCCCCTCTTTCACAGTCTACAAAACAACAAGGGAGAACCAGGAGAGAGGTACAATGCAGAGGAGCAGTTCTTTAGATCTGTGCAGATCTCTTGTTCCCACAGCTGCTGGGCTCCTAGGCTGTGGGAACAGAACCAAAAAGCGTCAGAGACAAGAAAAGCATTTTTCCATCATGTTTATCTTCTCTCAATTTTAAGCCAGATGTCTCTGGGATGATGTGTTGCTGCATAGACCACTACTGCTATCTACATAACTAGTACTTTGGATTCTCTCTACTTTTAACATAAAGAGATGACAGAAAAGAAAAGAGAAGGGCGCCCACCCTAGTGTAGATGGTTTTTAATAATGTGAGCTAAAGTACAAGGTAAAAACATACTCACAAAGGAGAATCAGTAAAATCATATGAGATGAGCCAGAACGATATCTGAATATCAGCTACACAGATGCCTGTGTATCAACACAGGACTCCTTTTGATGACGCGTTTCCGGGGCCACGCCCCCTTCGTCAGAACAACAATAAAAATATGACAAGTACATATCAGAAACAGATAAAACTCATATTGTGGGGGTTCAGCTTCTAACAGCAAGCAAATAAAAGGATGGCCTACCCATTTAAACGTGGGGTTTCAGGGTGAACTTTATTCCAAATAAACTAAAGCTAACCTTAGACCAGTAGAATTTTCATTTTTGTAACATTCATTTAATTTTCATTTTCAACTGCAGTGACAAGGAATAACGTAGGGTGGAATGTTTTTTCTGGTTTCTTCGTTGAGCAAACAGAATTCTACCTATGAATGAAAATTCATACATATTGTCAGGATACCGTGCGTGGTTGTCCCCACACCGCATGCAGGTACCCATACGGGAGGACCGAATGCGTGACCACACCAGACAATGCCTATGAGCTTATGAACTTACAGTTTATTAGACACACCGAAATCATATAACCACAAACAACTCCACCAACACCCACAAGTAACTACAAACAAGTAATAATAGCTTACTAAATGCAAATATAAACACAGACAACAGGGCAAGTAAAACCTGGGGAGCAAGGCAAAACAAGGGGAGCCACGGAGCAATGGTCAGGGTACAAGGGGGCACCAGGATGCAGGAAACAGGTCACAGGAAACAGGATACAGGAATTGGCGACAATACTGGGGCCAAATCCCCAGTTCAGGGATTTGTTAAATACCCTCCCAGGTAACACCAGGTGGTGATCGATAGCAGATCCACCTGCAGGTGAGCCCTGGAGCTGCAAGTCCCGGTTCCAGTGTCACAGCGCCACCTGGAGGTGCTCAAGTCCCAGACAGCCACTGACTGGTCAGAGACACCTGCAGGTGAGCACTGGAACTGCAGGATCTGCTCCAACTCCGGGGTGCCACCTGGAGGCGTCCTGGTCCCTGACACATCTTTTATAATGTGCATGTGCTAAGCACAAAAGAAACCTGTTTAAGACGTCTGGGATTCCATTCAAGTAGCCGATCTGGATTAAATTTTTAAGGGCTATCAAACAAAATTAGTTGACTTAATGATTTTGAACAAAATTCTAACAATGCATGGCCAGCTTAAGATTTTGACATGGTCTACCTAACTCACCTCTGTTGTTTACATCATCACTACCTGACCATCTAGGTTCCTTTAGAGATACGGGTGTAAGTACCCTATAAGACCCAGCATTTTATGCACCTAAAGAATTTCAGCCAGCCAATCGTCTAACAGGTGGGCGGGACAAACAAAAGACCAGTCAATTAGTTGAAACTCTCACGTTAACAAAATCTTAGAAGAAGCTGACAATAACCTCAAAGCAACTAAGTATGTAATGTCAGAGACAGGTGTATCACTCTTCAGTCCAGCATTGCGGAGGTAGTACTGGTATAGTCAGGCCCGGATTCCCCACAAGGCCAGCGAGGCCCGGCCTCGGGGCGGCAGGGCGCAGAGGGATGGCAACGGTGTCCTTATGGGGAAGTTGCCCTCTCTACATTTAGTCCTGCTTTGTACAAGCAGGACTAAATGTAGAGTGAGGCAGACGATTTTTCGTTTACATGTGAACTCAGCGATGTCGCCGAGATCACATGTGAACAGTGTGCAGCCTCCTCCCCTCCCCCCTGCACTTACCTCTCTCCTCTGGTTGCGTCCTCCACCGCCGAGTTTGTATCCTCACTGCAGTGAGCAGAGCGGCAGGGTTAAAACTAACCCTGCCGCTCCGTGTAGACTGTAGACAGTGAGAGGGGAGAGCTGTGCTCTTCCTCTCGCACCTGTCACAGGAGTTCCAGCACAGTGCTGTGCTAGAACTCCTGTATTGGAGGTGGCAGGGTCAATGAAGAGAACCTTCTACTTCACATTACTGGTTGTACTATTTGTATGCTGGTTGAGCCCCAGATTCCTGCTAGTGTGCCTTCTGTTTTGTGGGTGAGTCCCACTACTATTACACTGCCTTCCCACCTGTATTGCTGTTAATACGGTGTCATTTATATATATATATCTGTCATGTCTAACCCTGCCAGTACGCCTGCCATACCTCCGGCCGAAATGCAAGCATGGATTCAGGCGGCCATTAGAGAGGCGCTGGCTACTGCCTTGCCTCCTACATTTGCCTCCAAACCTCCTCAGGCCCTTATCGTCCATTCTTCTGACGGAGTTCCCAATCATGCGTGGGCTCTCGCAGAGCGAGTAGACGCCCCTGGAAAGGGTCCAGTAGATCAACAAACAAGGCAAGTGCCTTGCTAAACGAGCTAAATGCTCCTCAGTCCCTGCTTCAGTGGGGCTTCTCTCTCGGTGGAAAGCACATCATAACTCCTCTCAGGAGGCTATGGAAACCCAACCACCCTTGGGTAGTGACGCGGGTGAGCCCTGCAGTTCCAAGATTGCCGTTACACAGCAATGTACAGACCCAGCGGATGTCGATTTGCTGCTCGACCCTACTGGGGAAGCACTTTTTGATCCCAGGTTCATTCGCCACCCCAGATCATTGAAGTGGACTCCTCCGGACCATATTGCCAAATACCTACAGGTTTGGCTACATAAATCATTAGACAAGGAGGTCCACAACCGCCTTTGGGTGGAATGCCCTCGGCCCACCATCCTGGGTAAGGTCTCAGCCACACCTGAGTTTGACCAGTTCATGGTCACCTACATGATTAAAAAGGGTCGTGACCCCATGCGGGGATTAGAAAAGGGCTTAAAAGTTATGCAGGATAAACTGCTTGATGTCTCTGGACTCATGACACAGATCTTTGTCATTGCGGACGAGGCTTTGGCACAGGGTACTCCTTTTGGATCCTATTTTTATCCTGGATTGGATCCAATGCTCTGCCTGCCTGCTGGGCAATGCAAACACAGCAATCTCTGCTAAACGTCACAGGGCTACACTGCTGCGCATCAATGCCCTTCTGTCTGATATGGCAGAGAAGGAGTTGGGCACAAAAGCTAATGTCAAACTCATTGGTGAGCCCTTCATCATGAAACTCGGGAAACATGCTGGCTCCTTCACCTCCCTGGATAAGGTGGAGAATTTCCTCAAGAGAGTCTTTCAACACCCTGGTGTTTTTCACAGGGCTGGTCGGCAGAGGGGCCGCACCACCAGCCAGGGCTCCTTCCCAGGCTTCCGAGGTTTCCAAAGACCTCTTCGATCAACCTCTTATGCTTCCACCCAGAGGGCACCCTTTCCTTTCACCAGAGGATACTTTCGTGGGCCAGGGCTACACTACCCGTGGCAGAGGAAAATCGCCTGCCAGTGAGTCCCCCTTGCTTGCTTTCTTCCCTTACAGGTTCTCCTGTAGCTGGCTGGCTCGCCCTTTTTTCCCCAATGCTGGCACCTCATCACCTCCGACAGCTGGGCCCATCAGGCAGTAGAGGGTTTTGTAATCAAATTCGTGTCCCGTCCCGTCCCCCTTATAGGTTCAGCCTCCCAAACCCCTTTTCTGCAGTCTACCAACTCAACAACTTCACACAGAATTGCGTGAGCTGCAGGCAAAAGGGGCAATTCAGCTAGCTCCAGACTCCCCCGGTTTCATCAGGAACATCTTTCTTTTCCAGGGCCTATATTACCGAGCCATGCAACGCTTGAAGACGAGATATCTCGGGATCAATCCGTTCTACGATCAACTGGTCCCTATGGCAGACGATGTCCATGTCGAGCTCACATGGTGGGTTCGACACATGGACACGTGGACTGGGACGGCGATCTTCGGCACTCAGCCAGATTTCGTGCTGAAATCTGACGCCAGCCTCTGGGGCGGGGGCACAACTTGTGCCGGCTTGGCGACAGGCAGATGCTGGACACTAGAGGAACACTTCTTGAACATCAACTGCTTGGAGCTTCTAGCTGGCTCTTTCGCTGTCCGCAGTTTTTCCAAGGGCCTATGGAACTGTTCTAACCTTTTTGCGTATGGACAACGTGTCCGCTGTATACTACATCAATCGTTTGGAGGATGCCCGTTCAGAGAATTTGTCCACTCTTACAAAGAACCTTTTATCACTTTTGCTTCGACAGGCGCATCTCTGAATACCTACCAGGTATGGACAATTTCACAGCAGATTGATTCTCACGGTTTTGTAGGGATGCCAGCGATTGGATGCTGTGCAAGGAAGTAATTGCTCTTCTCCTTGCAGCCTGTGGCCCCTGCTCGCTGGACCTGTTTGCCTCCTGCTGGAATCATCAGCTACCTTGTTTCTTCAGCTGGCTTCCCGATCCGTTCTCCCTGGCGTCGGATGCCTTTACTCAACAGTTGCCACTGACAGGGGTTTTTTCTTCCCTCCCTTTTCAATGATTTCCCATCGAATTCATCAGGTCTGCCTACAGCAGGTAAACCTCCTCCTTGTCACACCGCTCTGACAGGCTTAACCCTCGCCTCCTTCCCTGGAGCCCCCTTCTCTTACAGGATTCGGAAGGGAACCCCCACCCGCTGGTGCTTCAGGGTCATCTTCCTCTCGTGGTCTGGGAGATTTCCAGGGTTCCTGGAATCGGTCAGGGTCATCACCTACTGCTCGATCGTTGCTCCAAGAGTCTTGGTCTCTGGGTACCCGACGTGGCTACCGTTCCGCCTGGAACAGACAAGTCTCGATGGTCTTGAACTTCTTGCGTGCCTGGCCGGACAATGACTCCTTGTCTTCAAAACAATTGTCGGCCAAGCTGACCACCTTGCTTTGTCTGGTCTCCTTTCATCACATGTCTGTCAGGGCCTTTGATCATGATGCTCTGTCCTTCACCCCGAATGGGGTCTTTTTTTCCCTTTACCGCTGGACAAAGACCTAGTCATCTTCTGTTTCTTATCCCCGCTTTCCTGCGGAACCATCCTTATGCGTCGTCTTTTGTCTTCAAGCGGTTGTCTTCAAGCACAAGATGGCTGTTTCGCGTTCCCCCTTTTGTTCTGCCTTTTCTTCCTGTGTCTGCGCTTACTCTGGCTCGGTGGGTGCGTAGGCTACTCTCTCTTGCCAATGTGGACTCCTCCTTTGGCGCTCATTCGATCCGAGGTGCAGCAGCTTCTCCAGCTCACTCTTTTGGTAGTTCTCTCGCTGACATCATGCGGTCAGCGGATTGGTCTAAGGAATCTACCTTTCGGACCTTCTACGTTAGATCGGTTGCACATCCCGCGACTCTTTCCTTCAGCGTTAAAACTGCAAAATATGAAGCCTCCTGTCTTGCCATAAAATTGAGGACTATTCTAACTTTAGTGACCGAATAATCAGGATTTTATTAAAGACAGGAGGCGAATATTTTTCCCACCTGTGCCTGTTACTGCTTTATCCCTACCCTTGGTGTATATATATTCTTTGACAGGATGTGTATTAATTTAGTTACTAATGCCATGTTATATTTAGTTACTATATTTTAGTTACTAAATTGTTTGTGTGCGCGGACTTTATAACATGCTTTGTGCTGCGATTGGTTATTTCCGTTTTTGTTATGTTTCTTTCCTGCTATGAGGAATCAGTAAAGAGAGCGATGCTAAATATTCAACTCCTGTCTTTAATAAAATGCGATTATTCGGTCACTAAAGCTAGAATAATCAACAATTAAACATGACAATGCACAGCCTGATTGTAGGAGGGAGAGATTTGGACCTGTGTATGGACTGCGTCAGATGTTTGATGGATGTATTCTTGTATACCAGATTGCCAGGAAGGAAGATGCAGTTCTAGAGCCAGATTGACTAGTGCATGCAGCTCTGATCTGACCATTGCTTTTGTCTCTTGTAAGATTTTGGTGTTTGGTATGTGTGGAAAACACCTATATCTTCATAATGACCAATATTGTGGAACACCAGACCTGTTTCAAATTAAAAGTGACACTAAAGGGACACTGGCTACTACTGTTCCCCATGGTCCATGTGTGTGTTGTAAAGTTGCCACCGCTCCAAGCTCACTCCAGTGATGGACTACAATCTCAATACAAATTAGTGATCTAAATGTGAGATTGTAGTACATCACAGGAGCGAGCTCTGAGCCATGGGTACCTAAAAACACACAGAGATCACGAGGAAGTAGCCGCCCTCCAGAAGGAAGGACAGTGTCAGCCAAAATTCAGAGATGATTTAAGGATCCACAGACGACTGATACACAAATAAGATACATTTTTGTTAATAGTTAAGGTAATTGAATGCATTTTTAAGATTTAACTCCTGAGTTTAGTGTCACTTTAAGTCGCCTGTACTCAAGATCAAGAGGTGTTGAGTGGGCCTACCTGGTGGTGCATATAGTAATAAAATCTACATTTGTTAACAGCAAGTCTGTGAATTTATGAGCCCGAGTATTGTCTGCTGTAGGATAAAATGATAATATGTTTTACTGAAAATTAGAGGCGAAGGAGCATTTATAGAAACATTCCAAACATCTAAACAACATGGAATTCCTAAGTGTAGTGTCTGAAAATTAGTTATTTAAAAGGCACCTTTACCTTTTGTGTTTTTGCGCAGTTACCAGCCATGACTCCACCGTGGTGACAAAGACAGAACACAGCACTAGTAACATTACTACAACAAACTCACATGCCTCTGGACCTACCACTAATGACACCAGAAGTACAGGTAAGGAAGACTGCAAAAATATTAGCATTATTAGCTCTAATCAACAGGAGAGCACAAGAGAGGGCAGAGAAGGCCCAGACTTTCTTAAATGATCAGGTCTACAACTACTCAAACAGCCACTCTTCATCAGGGTCATCATCACCGTTTGGCTTGGGGTGTGTATGTGTGTGTGGGGGGGGGGAGCCTTTGCGATAGAGCCGCCACTGTGGAAGAAAAAGCTTCAGCTTCTAACCAACTTCTAACAGATTACACAGTGGGGAAAGCCTCACCTGCCACTGACCTCACTGCACGTCCCTCTTCATAATTTAGCATTGGTGTATGAAAATTCACGGATCCATTGTTTAGCTCCAACATTTTAGGATGGTTGTATTAGTGTAATGGATGTGCCTGGAATGCTTTTTTTTTTTCTTTAACAATAGGCCCCTTAATACAAACTGGGTATGTTCTGCCAAAGCATATCTGAGTATTGCTGGCAAACCACATGACCCACTGTTATGGCTACACCTCAGATGTATTTTGATGTACCACGTCACACAGCAGGCACCATCTCCAGCTGGTTCTACAGACATTACAGTGACTTTAGTGTGCTTCAATGACCTACACAATCTGTAGAGCTCAGTCCAAAACATCACTTCTGGGATGAGTGGTTTGCAGCAGTATGTGACCTACAAATCTGAAGGAATTCAGCATGGACCAAATTCAAGGAGGAAATATTTTTGCACCTTGTTGAAACCTTGCTTTTAAAAATGTAAAATGTTCGGATTTAAAAAAAGGGAATCTCATACAACAATAGATAGACATTCCAATAAGTGATTGATCACCAAGTTTTTGTAGCAATTTAATCATTAGTACTACCAACAGCAGAACGGTATGTCATTTTTGATCTACTTAGCTTAAGCTGGATATTCATGGTTAGAATTTCAAATGAAGGTTCATACAAAAAAAAAATCTCATAACATTTGATAATGCCATCAGAGACCAATCAAAAGACACAGGTCATTAAAATTTTGTTTGGCTTTAAAATTTGATTTTGAAATGAATGGAGTTTTATTCCAAATCAAAAGGTATATCAAATAAATGAAAACCACACTTAGTGTTACAATTTTGTTAGAGAAAAAATGTCCATCCCCCTCCTTCGATTTTTTTTTTTTTCATCACTAGGGTCAAAAACGAACATCAATTTGACCCCACTATTAAAAAAAATTAAAAATCTGAATTCTGAAAAGAAGGCAGTAGCCTAAGCCATTTAACCCAGACTTCCTTATGTAAAGGCACTGATTTTAATCTCATCCTGGACTATTCTGGTAGTTCCTCCAGCTACATGGGAGATGTCCCCTACTATCTGTGTGTGCTCTTAGACTCTGATTACACCTAGGCATTTTGTTGCTCAAAGTTAAGCAAGACAAATTGCTCAAGACAATGAATCCATTCATTTCTATGGCCCCTGTTCGCACCTAAGCATTTTATCGCTAGCAGAAAAATGCCTCTTGCTGGAAAGCGTACATGAGCTACTTTTTGGCAGATTGCGGAGCTTTTTGGTCCCATAGACTTCAATGGGAAACTACTTGCAACAAAACGCTCATGTGTGAACGGGCCATAGAAATGAATTCCATGTCTTGAGCTTTTTGTCGCACTTACCTTTGAGTGACAAAACGCTTAGGTGTGAATGGGGATTTATACTCTACTTAGATTGAGGAAGGAGCTTTCATTAAGTCATTAATATGCCAAAGGCACATCAATTGGCCACAAAAAGTGTGATTTCTTTCATTTAAAGTATTTTTTTCTTCTGGTTTGTGTAATACATGTAGTTACAGCAAAACAGAATATAGCAAACTGCTCAATCAGCTTATAACTAGCTATGAAACAGTGCAGGGGAAAGGGGGGAGGGGGTGGTAACTAATTACGACTGTACAATGCATTGTGGTCTGCTAGTCTTCAAAAGGGGCCCTCTTAAAACCCTTTACTATAGAAACATACAGTATATGCATGAGACCAGACACCAAGGTGGTGTCACGAGGTTATTTGTAGCCTACCCTTTTTCTCCCTCTGGAGCAGCAACACATTAATAATGGACTCCGCTGAAAACCTTTCATGTGAGCATACCGAACACAGGAAAAAAAAAATAGAAAAGGAAAAAGAGAAACATATTTCTTCTCTTGCTTACTTTTGAACTTTATACCTTTTGTGCTCCTAAGTATACCTTTAGCTAGTTACCTTTCCTGTCTGTTACTGTCCTTTGAGTCCTGTGCTGTGCATTTGCACCTTTACTTGAGTCCCACTCTCTCGCTCCTTGTGTGCCACTGTTCCCTTCTTCCTCCCCTTGGTTTCAAGTTTTCAAGTTTCTTCCCTACCTGTTTCTGTTTCCAGTTCCCCGGTGCTTCCACTAGCCTCTGAGTCTGTGGGTGCGCTAGAGGGCCACAACGTGGAAGGTGTCCAGCAGCCAATCATCCTCACCATTAAAGGCTCTGTCGAAGACCTGACCCTTCTTAGATTCTAGTGCATCCCCAATTACGCACAGACCGGACACAGACACAGCTGTACAGGCCGGTGGAGGAGTCTGTAGGTCAGTGGAAAGCTGTGTGATCTGTGGGCTAGCACTCTTTACAGTGCAGCTGTGGTTCCCCAGAAGGGTGCTGTGAGGTCCTGATGTTCGGCACCCAAGCATTTTTACAAACGTTTTCAACTTGGACAGAGGAAAAGGAATGATTCATGTGCACGACAGAAGCATTTTTGCGCAACACAAGTGAAAAAGTTTGTGTCGGGCGTTTACATGCATTTCCATTGAAATCTATGGGGCCAAAAGCGCAGAAATCTGCAGAAAAGTAGCTCATGTACTTTTTCCAGTGACAGGCAGTTTGCTGCAGGCAACCGAACACTAAGATGTGAACAGGGGCCATTGAAAACAATGGGATTCCTCTGTTTGAGCATTGTAATGCTTAGCCCATTCTGCTATAAAACAACTAGGTGTGAACAGGGACTTAGACAGTTGTTACTTGAACATTTGTCCCCATTGGATGATTCACCCTCACCTCTTGCTGTGGTGACAACTGTAAAATGTAAAATTTCTCCTCGGTGCCCGAAAACAAGTTCAGCTTGTTTGTGTGTGTGTTTGCCGATCAATGGATTCTCTGCATTGTCCTCCTAACGTCGTCCTTACAAGTCAGCCATTTAGGACATTGTCCTTTGATGCTCTATCTTTGCTCTCTTTGTGAGTACATATTTATCACTTGTATATGTTTTAACAGATTAAAAGGCTTTATTGCACCAGGAAAGGCACCCAGTGTTTGTTTCTCTTATGTCACTGAGCCTCCTTGGCTGTCTCCCAGGTGCCTCCAGCACACACTGCAGCCCGGCTCCACTCTGACGTCTGGGTGGGGTCCTACCAACTCCTGAACATGTCTGTTCCTCTTTCCTCAGCTGGAACACTGAACATTAGCTAGCACCCTTTCCATAAGGTCTGTGCACAGGTGTGCAATCATTGGCTGCCGGCCACTACTAAACCACAGACCCAGGAATGGAGATTTCATCCCTCAGAAATCTCCCGATTCCAGGATCCCAAGTCAAATCCCGAAAACCTGGAAACAACTGCAAAGTCAGCTCTTTCCCAGTAAAAGAGCTTGCTTCCTGGAACCGCTCAGCCCCTCTGGCTGAGAGTCCTGGGTGACTACAACACCCAGTTCTATTGTGGGATTGCCACACAATACCACAGCATGTGTAGGCAATGGGCAGAGGAAATTAAAGAAACGTCAGAATGTTTCCACTGTCACAGGGGATTTTAGAAACTCACTTCACTGTGCAACAGGGGTTGGAGATCTTTTCTTTAACTTTGTCAAATTGGTAAAATGTGAGACTTTAATGCTAAATGTTAAAATGCTTTTTTCAAACTTTCTGCAGCTTTCTAAGCAGTAGGTGTTTTATGTATGCAGATACTGAGTGGATTCTAACATGTAAACAAATAATTAACAGGCTCTACGCATACAACTAATGCTACCATTACTGACACATCCTTCTTCAGCACCCTACATCCAGGCAATGCCACAGGAACAACAAATGGTGAGTGATTAGTAGTGGAACCATCAACATTTATCTTGCATGCCTTTGGTTCAGTTTTATCATCAACACAAGTGTTTTTTTTACAATGATAACACCCAAGAACAAAAAAAATGCAAAAAAACAGGTCATAGTAAAAACAGTGTGTGTCTTTTTTTCCTGTAATCTGAAAACTGAGAAATAGTTATCAGATGGTAGATTATATATAAGGAGAAGCTGTATTAGAAAGTTCAATGTTATTCCACTTATTTCTATGGGGCACGGTTTAGTGACTTACATTACTAAATGCATTAAAGTGGAAGACAGAAATACTTTTTTTTGGTTTTGGATAGAGCAAGTAAGGGTTAGAACAAAAAAAGAAAATAAGGGCACATGTTCAACAAGGATACATACAGCAAGAACTTCCTCACTAAACCTTTCCCACACTTTTAACATGCGGCACTTTAATTATTCTCTGTGGCAACGTGATCCAACAGGAAGAAAAAACAGGGGTCACAGATAGCAGTAAACACCCGACAAAAGTTGTAACTGTTGCCCCCTTTGCCAGGTACAAACCCGCAACTGTAGCTGCCAGAGCCTGCTCTCACTTTGGAATGTCCTAATTTTGTATAGTAAAGCTGTTGTCAGATGCTCTGTTGGCTGAATGTAAACAAAAATAAGATAGATTATAGATACCGTTACCTATCAGGAGCACATAATTACAATGTTCCTGTTTTTTACACGGTTTTACAAAGTGCATTCTCCATAATGCATTTTTTGCGCTTAAAAGAACTAAAGCCAAAACTTTTTTTTTGGCTTTAGTTCTCTTTTGGGTAAAAGGAGTATAATTACTAATGTACTTCTGTGACCCAATTGTATGTGATATGAATACCTATGTTTAGGAAGAGATCACAATCGATGCGTCTAGGAATAGTTATTGATTCCTAACCACATGCAATGGTATCACATATCATCATACGCAGTATGCCAGCGTTCTTCCGCTTTTAAATGCGGCCCCTGCCACTCGATCATTAACTTGCATGGGTGACAGTTGCCACTTGTAAATGGAAGACTTGTGATTCCTGCTGCAGGAAATTGCAAGTTCCTGATGCAGGATTACCAAATCGCTCCTAAAGTGTAGATGTGAATGTAGCCTAAATATTGTAGTGTGTTTTTGCTGACACAAGGTGGCAGCAATGTAGAACAAATAAAAAAGAGCAAACCTGACAATTTGCTGAAGTTTTCTTTGTCCCAAAGGGCTAATATTTCTGCTTTTGTTTTCTCAGCGACATCTGTTCCTGGAGGTATGCTTTTCAAAAATTGTTTTACATTTGTATGTGTTTTGTTGGCTGAATCTTTCTGATAAAATACATGGAAATAATTCACTTTCTTATAATTACAGGTAGTACAGCACACAAAGGCATATCAGATAATCCTGGTCTAGTTGCTGTACTTTGTATATTTTTTTCGATCCTTTGCATTGTCATTGTTGTGACTGCTGTGAAGTTGTGTCGCAAATCTGGGCCAGGATTTGAAAAACTGGATGAGGTTCCTATGGTAAGGGGACAAGCTGTAATTAATATGGCCATTATTCATTTCAGGAAATCTTAAGATACTGTAGCTTACATTAGGCAGCATTTCTTTTGGTAGCTGCTTGGCTGTCCTGGGAGCTCAGAAAAGCAAGGTCACTTCACTGCTCTTCCCAGCAAATTATGCTTAAAGCAAAACTCCAGGCAAACAGCTAAATACACAACTGAAATACACAAAGGTAAACTGTTCTGACAAATTATTTGTAATTCTGTCCATCCGCTTATAGGATTTATACTCTTCTGTCAAACAACACAGCCAAGGGTAGTAAAAGCAATATATTTTTAAGTATACAGTGGTGGTATATCCCTAACATACTGATCAGTAATCCACTTTTTAGAGGGGTGACACCAAAATGACTGTCTATTTTGGTGTCACCCCCTCCGATAGTGTCATCTGGCGTGGGCCGCACCTCCTTGTGCTGCCACTGACTTCTGCCCACTCTGTTATCTCCTCCACTCTGCATTTTCCCTGTTAGCACTTGTGCACTCAGCAGAACATGATTAGGTAACAGTGCTGCTCCTCCCTCTTCCTGTCTGAGTGATACTGCGCAAGGGATGCAAAAAGACTGATACTGACAGATCCAGGTACTTATGCTAGTTGTAAGTAAAAATACTTATTTTTAAAGGTGTACACAACCACATTAAACTGTGCTTTTTACATTTACCTGGAGCTTAGTGCCACTAAACTCAGGAGTTAAATCTTAAAAATGTGTACCTTAACTAATAACAAAAAATGTATCTTATTTGTATGTGTGTCTATATATATATATATA
>NW_017306985.1:539424-551261 GCF_000935625.1 Nanorana parkeri | reverse complement strand
TGTCTATATATATATATATATATATATATATATCTATATCTATATATATCTATATAGATATCTATATAGATATATATAGATATCTATATAGATATCTATATTTATGTATATCAGGGCTCAAAATTTCAAGTCCTAAGTTACTAGCCAGGCCTTAATAGTTACTCACCACAAGTTGTCCCACTAACCCCTACCCTGCCCCGGCCTTAACTTCGTCAGGTCAGCGGTGTGACGCGGAGCACAGAGATCAGTAGCAATGCCGAGTACAGAGACCTGCGGTTTGATTCACAGTACAGAGACCTGCAGTGTGATGCACAGTACAGACTTGGTTCTCTTTATGGAACCTGTCACCTCCAATACAGGAATTCTAGCACAGCACTGATACATTGGAATGTCCGAATTTTAGAAATTTTCATCCGAATTTCGATTCGGAATGAAACGAATCGCACATGTCTAATATACACTGAGTGGCCAGATTATTATGACCACCTGACGTATGTAGGCAAATAAGCTATAAGTAGCTATAATTTTGTGCTGAAGTTGCTAGAGGGCCAGACCATTATAAATAGGGAAGCAGGTTGTTTACCACGACAGTAGAAGTGATGTTTTCTGAAGATATGGGTAAACAATGCGATTTAACAGCCTTTGAACGTGGGATGATTGTTGGCGCTCAAGCCATGAAGCGAGTATCAGCAAAACAACAGAATTCCTTAAATGTTCAAGAGGGGCTCATTGTTAAAGTGTTTAAAGACTGGACTGTCAGCCAAAAATCTGGGTCGGAACGTGCGAATTGTGGCCGTCAGCGACAAGTCAATGTTAGGGTAGAACGGAGTGGCAAGACTGGTACAAGACAACAGAAGGGCAACAGTGCAGTGTCAGATTCCTTGCATCACCTTTCAACATCTCGTGGAGTCATGAGGCAGCCCAACGAAATACTGATGGGGTGGTCATAATAATCTGGCCACTCAGTGTATATATAAAATATTTCAGTGTTTGTGCATACTACTTGGTTAAAGTAACACCTACACTCACTGGTTAAATCTTAAAAATGCATTAAACTACCTTAAACTACTTTTGTTTCTAATGGTCCCTGTGTGTTTTGTAAAGTAGCCACCGCTCCAAGCTCACTCCCATGATGGACTACAATCTCACGTTTAGTTTACCAATTTGTATTGAGATTGTAGTCCATCACAGGAGTGAGCTTGGAGAGGTGGCTACTTTACAAAACACACAGGGACCATTAGAAACAAAAGTAGTCACCCTCTAGAAGGACGGACAGTGTCAGCACAATTCAGGGATTTGAGGATCTACAGCTGAGTAATACATTGTTGTTAATAGTTAAAAGGTAGTTTAATGCATTTTTAAGATTTAACCAGTGAGTGTAGTGTTACTTTAACCAAGTAGTATGCACAAACACTGACATATTTTATATATACACTGAGTGGCCAGATTATTATGACACATATACATATATAACACATCCTTTGCAGAAGACGTGTATCCAAACCTCTGTCATTGTCCTTAGTGGTGAGACAAGTTGTTTTACATGCTGGTTTGTGAGTGTGCCATGATGCCTTTCTACTGTTCTACTTTACAACACACACACAGGAACCATGGGGAACAAAAGTAGACACCCTTCAGAAGGAAGGACAGTGTCAGCACCAATTCAGAGATGAGTTGAGGATCTACAGCTGAGCGATACACAAATAAGATACATTTTTGTTATTAGTTAAAGCACTTGAATACATTTGTAAGATTTAACTCCTGAGTTTAGTGTCACACTAAGTAAATAGGACCTCTGATTTAGACCTGGAGCAAATAAGAAAATCAGCAGCTCTGACTTTACTGGCTGGAGATTCATTCCAGGTCAGTGATTCAGAAAGTGTTGAAGTCAGACGGTGATGACAGCTTGGGAACTTATATCTTTAGTAGGAAGTCAGCAACAGCAGCCTCCATATTTCTATCATACCAGTGCATAGTTCCCTGCATCAAAATCTACTGCTACAATATATGCGTGTTCTATTTACGGTATGTAATTTATTATCTTAATGTGTCCCTATTTCCCACAGAATGGCATGAATGAAGAAGCTCCCTTTGCTCGTTATCCTCCTAAATAATTCACCAAAAGAAAATCTTTACAACAGAATTATATTTTTTTTTTATGTACAGTATGTAGAATGTATTCATAAATGTTTTTGGCTAACGAAAAGCAGATTTATTAATTTTGAGTTTGCCATGCTAACAGCTTTTTATTGTATATTGCATTTGCAGAACAATGATCAATAAAAACACGGTTTTTATTTATTTTCATCTGTAATTTAATACATTTACGGATAGCCAAAGTTGTCATGTCTTTTGACTAACACATGCACATAACTGATTACATTGATACACAAACAGAAATCTAGAAATACAAAATAAGTATATGGACTTAAAGGCTGTGGTAATGCAAATTATATTTTACTCATCCTTCAAAGTTCTAACTGCTATGAGGGTGATAACAAATTGTCTACGTTGCTCACAGGCAATAAGGATCCAATGCCATATACAGCATATCCAAAGTTAAACCCTAGTCAGGCAGCATATAATGACTTTATATTGCTTTGAGTATTTTTTCTTTGTGTTCTGAGCATTTTACACTTTTGGGTGTATTTTGTTTGTGGTTTATTTTTGATAACATTAAAAAAATCAGATTTAAAGAGATGGTGTTCAATTTTTATTTTTGGTGGATTTGTTATTTCATTTTTATATTTTGGACAATAGGGAATACATTTTTGCTATTGCTAAAATTTTTTTTATGTCTTATTTTTGTTTTTACGTTTATTTAACCGAATGAATGGATTTTACAGTTTACCAACAAACCCCCTTAATGTACTTGTGACTAATGAGGCAGCATGTCTGCATTTTACCTCCACAGAGTGTATTTAGGGGACTATGCTTTACATTTCAGGCCATTGATAAAGAAGAATAAAGAAGTTCTTAATTAATAAAATTTCCAATGAATGGATTTCTTTATCAGTGGCCTGGAAGGTAAAACATTGACATGGTGACTTATCATCTTCTTGTCATTTTACACTGAGTACAATAAATGGGTGATTAACAGCAAAACCTATTCATTATGGAAAAGCTGGCAGGGAATGAGAATCCTTTGTCAACTTAATGAAGGCCTCTTGGGTGAATTGAACAATTAAGCAAATTGGGCGAATAGTTGGGCAAGCGGTGTATCTGTTGCAGGATCCTAATCAGATCATATCCACCGATGTCTTTGCTTCAAAAGATTGTACAGTGTAATCAAAATAAATACTGTACTAAACAGACTCCAAACTCAAATATTGTAACATGTTCAGAATGACATCAAAAAATAAAGTTAGATTAAATTAAAATTTTCAGATGAACAAAAAAAACAACACATTGTAAATGTAATGTTATAATAATTGAGACAATATTAGGACAAAAAAACAGTTCTAAACCGATGCTGAGAAATACTATGTTAGTCCATTATCACTTTGGATTCTAAAACATATTTTAGAACCCTGCAGCAACAAAGAAAAAATGTAAATATTTTTCTCCAATTTTCTTTAGTAGAGTGGGAAATTTTTATTTCTGTGTCCCTGTTGCAGATTTTCTCTCACTTTGTATCAGTGGCGTAGCATTTAGGCAAACAAAAAAATAAAAAACGTAATCCATGCATAGAGTTTAGCTCTGACACAACCACTGGTATTAAATGCAATTAAGCAAACAAAAGGGTCACTCCCAGGTATCAAACCTGAAAGACCTTAGTGAATAAGTCCAAGAAGTCCTTTGCTACACCCCAACTTTAGCTGGTAAATTGTGGGGAATTAGGTTACTTATCTTCTCTTACTGCCCCGTACGTGCAGCGATATCCACTCATCGGTATTTTGAGAAACAAAGAAAGTCCTCCTAGGTGTAGTACTTCAAAATGTTAGGTTGGTGTCAGGATCCAGAGCACCCCCATGTGGCGCTGGAGCCAGGTCCTGCAGTTCCTGTGCTCGCCTGCGGGTGTCTCCAGCAGCCAAGAACTGTCAGGAACCTGCAGCTCCAGTACTCACCTGCAGGTGTGCCCCAGCTGTGACTGATCATCCCATCACCTGGTGCTTCCTGGGAGGGTATTTAGGCCCTACCTGCAGTCAGGAAGCTGGCTCAGTATTGCGTCGCCTGCACCTGACTGATTCCCCTGCTGCCTATCTGCAATCCTGTCACCGACCCGGCTTGTTACCCGACCACTCTCCTTGAATCCTGTTCCTGTACCACGCTGCCCTCCTGTCACCGACCCGGCTTGTTACCCGACCACTCTCCTTGAATCATGTTCCTGTACCGCGCTGCCCTCCTGTCACCGACCCGGCTTGTTACCCGACCACTATCCTTGTATCCTGAGGCCTGCCGTATATCTGCAGGCCTGTTACCCCTCCTTGTTGCTATTCCCCCTGGCTGTAGGTGTGTGTTTGTCCCAACGGTGGGTTGTTCACTGCTAAACCTGTGGGGGGTTGAGGGGGTTTGTAGTTTTGTTGATGTGTACCAAATAAACTGTGTGCATAGAACCCTATCCTGTGTGGGCATATTAATTTGGTCATCCTGTGTGGGTAACTACATGTGGTGTAAGGACGCCTGTACATGGTACCCTGACAGTTGGTAATAAAAGAATGTATTATGCACTTACAAAAAAAGACAGTATTACAAGCAGTTTGAGCGGAAGGAACACTCAGCCATACAAGCCATATATTCTATATGAGACGGAGCCGGATCCCTTGATGCGTTTCGTCTACGGACTTTATCGAAAGGGTAAAGTTTGTAGACGAAGCGCGTCAAGGGATCAAACTCCGTCTACGGACTTTATCGAAAGGGTCAAGTCCGTAGACAAAACGCGTCAAGGGATCCGTCTCCGTCTCATATAGAATATATGGCTTGTATGGCTGAGTGTTCTTACCGCTCAAACTGCTTTTAATACTGTCTTTTTTGTAAGTGCATAAGAAATTATTTTATTACCAACCTAACATTTTGAAGTACTACAGCTAGGAGCACTTTCTTTGTTTCTCTTTTTCTCTATCAAAATACCTGTGAGTGGATATCGCTGCACGTACGGGGCAGTAAGAAAACCGGAGGGGGATGTGAGAGCGGCGTTCAGAACAGCTATTCGGAAACTGCCGACATAAAGAGGACCTGATTGAATATAAACTTTCGTTTATACCGCACTCATCACTTATACGAATGTAATATTACACGGAAGACTAAATTGTCCGGACTGGGAAATTTAAATATAAAATAAATTTTTTATTTTTCAAAACTTTTTTAATTTTCCATTATTCATGAAAAATTCACGGATATACACAACTCCCACCAGTATAGATATATTCCATTGACTAGACAGATCACAGTATAAGGAGATTTGTATTCATTCACAAGTTTATTTTCAAGTTGATTCATAAGCTTATATAGCAACCTGTTTTTAGTGATTAACCACTTATTCACTTATCACAATTGAATGGAGGAAAAGTAGAGTTGTTTCCTATTCATTGTTACCTAACGCAACATACTAGCAATTGACTTTTACTGGTTTCACCTTATATTGTTGCAGCTGGTACATTTCTTTAGACACATTAAGGTGCCCATACACTGCTCGATTCTCGTACGAGAATCCCGGGAAATCTCGCGATCGTACGAGAATCGAGCAGTGTGAACGAAGACGTGTGACCGTTTCTACTGTACGGTCGCACGTCTTTTGTCTAAGGAGCACGCTAGAAAACCAGCCGAAAATCGTACGATTTTCGGCTGGTTTGAACTGTGCTCGGGAGACAAATGCTGAACGGGCCGGTGTGCGCACGCGCACACTGCCCGTTCAGCATTGCGGTCATTGGAAGCCCGCCCCTCAGGGGGGCGGGCTTGCGATGATCGAGAGTACGATCTGCCTGTCCAAGATGGGCAGATCGTACTTTTTTTAATTACTTTACAACCATCGCAAGACTAGTGTCTTGCGATGGTTGTAAAGTGTATGGCCACCTTTAGACTACTCCTAGCGCAACTAGTTGTTGTTATGAAATGCTCTATGCCATCTTACTTGCCTCTTCTGAAGTGTATATATATTCATATTGTATTAGCATTTTCTCATAGCAGAGGTCTTCTAGTTTCTGTAGTTTCTGTGCATCCTTTTTGTAAACTGGTGGCCAAAACTGAAATATTAAAGATGAGGAAAAGTATTGCTTTCCATAGAGAAAAGTAATTTATTGCTCTCAAATATATGCTTATTTTAATGAAAGTATCTAGCTTGCTTTAGAAGTAGTAGTAATAATACCCCCCCCTCCCCCCCCACACACACACACACACACTCCTTTCACCATACATGGGATATCATCCAGAGCTTGACATTCTTAACATGTAATCACTTGTGTAAAAATAGCCGTAGCAGCCCATGTGGCTGGGTGTGGGAGGGGGGCTCATTAGGGGAACTGCTGAGGCAATTTAAACATTAAAAAACTGTGTGCATGTGAAGATAACACAAATCCAGTACTGTATCATTAAGGATTGCAGGGGAGGTTGCTATTGACACTTTCCCTTTACTCCTTGTGACATTTCCAATCAAGAAAGTCTGACGTTAGACATACAGGAGGAGACTTCAGAATCATTGTGGCTATTCACAGATCCCCTTTGCAGGCTGTGCAGTAAGGAGAATGTTACTAAACACCTTTTCCTTGTATGTTTTTGCCCTCAGAGCTTCTGGACATCCCGACCAGCACTGAAATTAGCGCTGTATGCCTAATGCATTTGACTCTATGCCTAAAAAAAATGTTGAGATAATTGCTATCAGAAAAATAAAAGTTGGTGACTTGGTTCTCTCCTTGCCTCTTTCTCTTATTGTGTTATATTTTTAATAAGGCCATAAAAGTGGAATCTCGCATACTAAAAGTAAACAGTTCTTTTAATGACTTCCTGTCAGGCAGATGTTAATGATGCAAGTAGTACACTATTAAAATATTGACATTATGTTCAGTGGTTCAACAACTGAGTTTACAAGCAGCCTTATTCAAACTTGGCTGACTGTTAATAATGTTGTGTTTGTGTAAGCTGCTTAGTGCAGCAAGATAAAAGTGTAGGAATTTAGCTGTATCAAATACATAAGCAGCTTAAAATAACAAGTGTATTAAAATAAGAAGCTGTACACAGAGTTTATTACTGATACCTTTTCTATAATTAATGTTTTTTTCCCAGGGATTTTTCCATGAATGGGATTTTATTTACCAATTTACTCATTTGCAAGACACTTATCTATTCCACAACTCTAGAGAGTACACTGAACAATTTACATCAGTTCCCAGTCAAAGGACTTTACATTCTAATATGCTTAGCACAGTTCTATATCTTCACACACAGCAGGGCAAATATGTGAGGAAACCAATTAACTTTCTAGTATGTTTTTGAATAGTGGGAGGACACTAAAACATCTAGAGGAAAACCCACACAGACATAGGGAGAACATACAATTTTCACACAGGCAACGGCTTTGGCGGAGACAGAACTGAATATATTATTGAAACAATAATTATTTTTTTTTCTGTAAAATAGCGCACATTAAAGCTGAACTCCAGATAGTTACAGTCATGGCCCAAAATATTGGCACCCCTGCATTTCTGTCAGATAATGCACCATTTTGGGCAGAAAATTGTTGCAATTACAAATGTTTAGGCATTCTCATGTTTCTTTTGTTTGTATTGGTATGACACAAAAAGTGGAGGAAAAAAAAGCCAAATCTGACACATTCCACGCAAAACTCCAAAAATGGACTGGGCAAAATTATTGGCACCCTCAACTAATATTTGGTAGCACAGCCCTTGGAAAAAATAACTGAAATCAATCGCTTCCTGTAACCATCAATTAGTTCCTTTACACCTCTACAGGAATTTTGGAGAACTGCTCCAAGTCTCACATATTGGAAGGGTTTTTTTTTGCCCAACTGCTGTTTTGAGATTTCTCCAAGGTACCCTATGGGATTTAGATCTGGACCCATTGCTAGCTAGTCCAGCACTCTCCAGCGCTTTGTCTGAAACCATTTCTTTTTGCTTTTTGACGTGTGCTTTGGGTCATTGTCCTGCTGTAAGACCCATGACCTCTGACGGAGACCCAACTTTCTGCCACTGGGCCCTACATAGCACCCAAAAATTATTTGGTAGTCTTCAGATTTCACATTGCCATTTTGTTTCATCTGTCAGCAGCACATTCTCCCAAAAGGATTTTAGCTTCCTCATGTAAGTTTTATCAAACTCCAATCTGGCTTTTTTTGTTTCTGTGTCAGCAGGGCCGTCGTCAGGGGGGTACGGGCGATATTGATGTAAGTTGCCCGTGCACCTTACATGGGTATCGGCCGTACAACTTAGTGACTGGCCAGGATGTGGCCGGGCCCCCCGCAGCACCGGAGGAGGCCGGGGCCCGCACGCTCCAGACTCTCACCTTGGATGCCTTGGACGTTTTTTAAATAACTATTTTAATTGTTAATGTGTGTGTGTTTTAATGAATGTGTGTGATTTTTTTTATGAAGCTATGTGTGTGTTTGTTTTTTAATGAGTGTGTGTGATATGTGTGTGTTTCATTTCACGTGTGTTTTTTTTTGTTTGTTTTTTTTTAACCACTTCCCGAGGGTTCACATAATTGTGCGTCATATGCTGGAAGTGGTTATACCAAGAACACGGCTGCTCCTGAAGCCATGTTCTTGTACCGTGTTAAACAGCTGACGATTGCTGTTTAAATACAAGCGATCCGGCGTCTGTACAGGCGCTGAATCGCTTGTACGGTTCGGGGCTGTGCCCCCCTCCTCCACTGCTGCCGATGCCAACGTCAGTTTCCTGGGCTCATCTGTCCCTCGCGTGAGCCCAGGCCGCGCGTGGAGGTTCTCCCCTGACAGATCGGAGGAGAGCTTCTAGCTGCGGATCTCTCCTCCGATCACTGGACCCGGAAGTGATGTGCATTACATCACTTCCGGTGTCACTACACAGTCTCTGGCTCTTAGGGCCTGTTCAGACCACTTACAGTGCGTTCCGAGCAGAACGCACTGCATTGCATTGCAGCCGGCTCACTGTTGTGCCGGGCAGGAGGGGGCGTGGCGGGCCATTGAAGGAAATGGCGCCGTAGCCACGCCCTCCGGCAGCCAGATCTCTGCTTCATCAGCTTTTTTGGGGTCCCTAGGTAACATTAGGGGTATGAAAAACCCCTGATGTCTTCATGAAGAGGACCTGTCACATTATATGTGCTATTACATAAGGGGATTTTTAGCCCGCTATGTGATAGCAATAAAGCTGAGCGTAAAAAAAATTGTAAAAATTAAAGTAACATTAAAAAAAATGTTAAATGCAAAAAAATATTTTTTTAAGTTTCCCCTTTCCCCACATGCCCACATGTAATTTTTGTTTTTGCATGTAGGCGCATCCGACGGTTGTTTGTGTTGTATGTGCATACATACAACACAAACAACCGTCGGATGCGCCTACATGCAAAAACAAAAATTACGCCGCCACACATGTTATGTATCATCGCGAGTGTCCGAGTGAGAGCAATAATTATTGGCCCATCAATCACTGATAGCACTAAACTGATGAGCCGTAAAACATCTAAAGCGTCGCTTATGGAAAATTTTGGTTATTGTAGATTTTGGCGGTTTCATGGATGCTTGACATGTTTAGTATCTATTTGCCAGGCGTGACCCTATCTTTTATATTGTACCAAAAAATTAGCCATTATATTCTGATTCTGTGCACTAAATTTCATATTAGTGTATTTTATCCTAAAAATACTGGTTTGATAAACATTTGCGCAAATACGGTGCGACATAAAAAATTGCAACTAGCATCTTTTTATTCTACAGGGCCCCTGCTTTCAGAACATATATCATTGTTTGGGGGGTCCGAAGCTGTTTTCTACCCAAAAACTCAGATTTCATCATGTGTGCGCAAATGTAAGCAATTGCTCCGGGCAGCAAGTGGTTAATGAGTGTATAAATATTTGAATATGTGTGTTTTCCTATTTTGTCTGAGGCGGTGATGATGCTGAACATTTTTTAAACCCGAGCTCCCGAACTGCAACGCAATACTAAAGTTATTTTCAGTGTTGGCAATTTGAGATAAATAAATTGATTTTGCGTTGCATTTTGGGCACTTGGGATCAAAAACATTCGCCATCACTATACTAGTCTGACAGCGACGCAGACGAGTGGCCAGAGGTAGCGGGTGATCACGTCACTTCTGGCCAGTCCGGCGGCACAGGAGGCCAGGCACCAACAGCAGGAGCAGGTAAGAGGAGCTAGGAGTGAGATGCAGCCCCAACCAGCCCACCTGGGACCCCTGCAGAGCCCGCCATAGAGAGTCTCAGATGGGCTGTGCAGCATGTATGGTGTGCTCTGCAGGGTCACTTTCAGGTGGGCTGTGTGGGGTCTCAGGTGGGTCCTGTGTCCAGCGCGTAACTAAGGCCAGAGTCCAGCTCGTAACTCGGCTCGTAACTAAGCCCAGAGACTGGCACGCAACTAAGCCCAGAGTCCGGCGCGCAACTAAGCCCAGAGTCCGGCGCGCAACTAAGCCCAGAGTCCGGCGCGCAACTAAGCCTAGAGTCCGGCGCCCAACTAAGCCCAGAGTCCGGCGCCCAACTAAGCCCAGAGTCCGGCACACAACTAAGCCCAGAGTCCGACGCGCAACTAAGTCCAGAGTGCAATTCATATACTGTTCTGCGTTGCTGTATAAATGTATTGCTGGGATTTGTAGTCCCCCTACAAGCGGTGCCACTCAGCATTAGAGTGTAAGCTCCTCTGTACAGGGAATGATGTGATTGGCTCAGTGTTCTCTGTACAGCACTGCGGTATATATCAGAGCTATATAAATGTATAATATTAACAGTGTGACTGGCTCAGCGGGGCGACGACGACCGGGCGGGAGTGGGTGCCGCGGCCTAAAGCTGTGTAAGGGGCCCCGAAATTTCTGAAGGCTGCCCTGTGTGTCAGCAGTGGGGTCCTCCTGGGTCTCCTACCAAAGCGTCCCATTTCATTCAGATGGCGAAGTATAGAGTCAGCTGACACAGTTGTACCCTGTGCCTGAAGTTCAGCTTGAATTTGTCTCGAAGTTGATGGAGGGTCTTTATCCACCATTCGAACAATCCTTCAGTGCAATCTTTAATCAATTGTTCTCTTTTGTCCAGAGAGATTAGCTACAGTGCCATGGGCTGTAAACTTCTTGACAATGTTGTGCACAGAGGACACAGGAACAATAAGATCTCTGGACTTGTAACCTTGATATCGTTCATGCTTTTCCACAAAAGCTTGCAATGCAATTATTTCTTGCTATTTGGAGATGGTGCCAATCATTTTGCCCAGTCCATTTTTGGAGTTTTGCATGGAATGTGTAAGATTTGTTTCTTTTTTCTCCACTCTTTTGTGTCCTACCAATACAAACAAAAGATATAAACATGAGAATGCCTAAACATTTATAATTGAAACAATTTTCTGCGCGAAGTGGTGCTTTATCTGACAGAAATGCAGGGGTGCCAATATTTTTGCCCTTCATTGGCGTATAATGTATTGATGAGATTTGTAGTCCTCTATAGCTGGTGGTATTATTCTGCATTGCTGTATAATGTATTGATGGGATTTGTAGTCCTCTATACAGTGGCAGAACTACCAGGGTCATAGCGGTTGCAGCTGTGATGGGGCCCTAGCATTTTGGCACTAAGGGGGCCCTAGTAACCACTGACATTGCAGGTTACCGAACCCCCTTCCTTCAGTCTGTGGTCCTCCATCCTTCAGACTGCATGGATTGTGTGTATCACGATTGAACTATGGTTTGGTTTGGGGGGGG
>NW_017306985.1:528511-539406 GCF_000935625.1 Nanorana parkeri | reverse complement strand
GGGGGCATCCAATAATGCAGCAAATGCCAGAGAAGCCAGAATGGGCTTGGACCTCGCAGGAAACATGGTGTCTAACCTTGGAAATGTTGTGCTATGTCTACTGACCAGCAAATGTTCTTCAATACACAGTGTTATTGTGATCAGTTCTAGGCCCTCTGAAGCTGGGAAGTGGTCAGTGAGTCTGGAGTTCTGTACTGCCCTAGATTTCCGTAGCCCTTTACCCTCTATCCCATTGAGTTGCTTATGGAATAAAACCTTAAAGTGAAAAATCCTTAAAGCGACTGGCGCCCAACTTTACATTTGCATCCCACAACCTGCTAAGGACTCATCCCTGAGGTGAATTATGTCAGCCCACCCTGCCTCTGAAGTCCCACACATACTCCTAGGGGTCAGGGGGTGCTACATTTTTATTAACACACATTTTTATTTAGCAATGGGTGTATGTTAATTTTACACCTAATTCATTATAGCTAGAGTAAGGACTATTGTCAGTTATCACCACAGTGAGGGAGGTGAATATTAATCTTGTCTCTGTGTAGCATAAAACTGACATCTCAGAGAAGTTTTTTTTTGTATCAAAAGATTTATCTATATTGAGAACTTGATGCCATCCTTACACACGGGTTATAGGCGTGATGGTATGTGGAAAAATCTCGGGAAGAGAGATTTAGGTTTACATTCTTACTTTCATAGTTTGCTTGTTTACATATCATTGTTGTCAGTTGGTTATTTATCACTGTGTTGTTTAAACAATGAAACCACATTACCCGTTTCGCCTTTTATTTTCTAGTATTGCATTCCTAACTGAGTATGCAAACAATTTAGAGTTGCTGAACCAATGCAGTATTGGACTGCATATCAGATTTGTTTATTTCTAACAAGGCAGAAGCAATATGCTTTGTGACACGGAGTATGATGGCAGCAGGATTTTATGTAAATAAAGCTAATTTAGTAAGGCTGAGAAGGATGTTCACAGAAAATATAGTAAAGCTGGCCATACACCTTACAACCATCACAAAACTTTTGTTGTGCGATGGTTGTACGGTCATTAACATTTCGTACCCTGAGGGGAGGTCTTGGCGATGATTGCAATGCTGAGTGGGCAGTGTGCGCTTGCGCACACCGGCTCGTGCGGCTTTCGTCTTCCGAGCACGCTACCAATCCCCCAAAAATCGTACGATTTTCGGCGGCTTTTCCAGCGTGCTAGGAAGACGAAAGTCATACGACCTTACAGTACATGCGGTCGCACGCTGCCCATACACCTGCCGATTATCGTACGATCGCGGGATTATCGTACGATCGCAGGTGTATGGGCACCTCAACAAGTGGTGTTTTTTCTATAGGGCCTGAGTCAGATGGCCAATTAGTTTCTCCTCTGGCAAGAAACTTCAGCCACATGCACCATAGGTGTGAACTGTACAAATCAATGACCACAGCTGGTTGAATGTAACCACTTGAAGCAGCAGATACATGTGATTAGGGCATGTGATTGGCCCTGGATGCAGATTGCAGATTGGATAGAGAACTGGCTGGAGGAACGTGTTCAGAGAGTATCTATAAATGGCTCCTTTTCAGATTGGTCTAGGGTCATGAGTGGCTTGCCTCAGGGTTCTGTGCTGGGCCCCATACTATTCAACCTTTTTATTAACGACATCGGGGAGGGTGTGAATAGCAATGTTTCCGTGGTTGCATCTGGAAGCCCATTTTAAGCTAAAAGCAAAGAACCAGAATGCATCAAAAACGCATAAAAAACGCACTGCACGGCATTTGCAGATCTGCTCCAGATCTGGTCCGGACATGGTGTGAACATAGCCATAATTCAGGTTTGTTCTTGCTTATTATTGTATTAGATGCAGATATTTGTAGATTAGCCATCAGGGCAGGTTCACACCACTGCTGGAACACACTGGATTGTATCCTGACCAGCTCCCTGCGTTCTGGGACTGGAAGGGGCATTCAAGACAATAGCACCGCAGCCACGCCCCCAGGCCCGCAGTGCGATCGCCCGCACGTAGGGCACAGCAACGCCTGCGTTCCAGTCCAGTGCAGTCACAAAAATAGTACAAAAAGAATACTATTTTTTGCGATTGCACTGGACCAGAACGCAGGCAGTGCTGTGCTTCGCGTTCTGGTGCAGGTGATCGTACTGCGGCTACTTGCAAATAACGACGATTACACCACACATGTTACATATCACCGCAAATGTCGAAGTGCGAGCAATAAGTCTAGGGCCATTAATCAATGTTAACACTAAATTGATGAACAGTAAAAGCTTTTAAAGTGTCACATATGGGCAGTTTTGGGTGTGGTAAAGTTTCACAGGCACACACAATTTTAGGCTTGACATGTTTGGTATCTAATTACCAGATGTAACTCTATGTTTTTTATTCTACCACAAAATTGTGGTAATATTAAATGTTTCATAACATAATGTAGGTTTGTTTGTTTTTTCTTCAAAATTTTCTGTACTTTTTTCAATATAGTGAAACCCCCAGTGGTGATTAAATACCACCTAAAGATAGCTTGATCTGTCCTAAAAAAAATGGTATGAAATTAATTTTAGTACAGTGTTGCATGACTAATTAAATGTCAGTCAAAGGACGGCAGCACTGAACACTGAAACATGGCCTGGGCAGGAAGGGGGTCTAACACTCTGGTTTTCAAGTGGTTAAGAAAAATAAACTTGGCTACTTGTTTGTCCAAAACTAAATAAATAAATTGTGGCTTTAGGAACAAAGTAGTAATACAATAGTATTCAACTCATTCTAAAGCATTTCTTTTACTGCACAAACTAGAAAATATGGAGCCCAAAGTATAACAGAAAATGTACTCTACACATGTATTAATTTTTCCGCTAGAAGAGTATGCTATCTTGCCAAGGAGCATGAAAGAGAAAAGAGGTCCAGCTACACATTATTTATGGTCAAATAAATCAAAAGAATAGCTGTAATGGACATAATTATAAAATTAACATGGCCAACAGCTATACTGATCGTGGGAACAAAACTGGCCTGTGTTTAACTTTGCAGCAAGTCTCATGGCTTTGCAGATTACAAGCAGACAAAAAGCAGGAAGTAAAAGTTAAATAAACATTCTCCAACCAATTATATAATCTACCCATACATCAATACCTACTACAGTCCATCAAACAGCTACAATTAGATTTTTCCATGATTATGTAAGAAATTAAAATGATACATGACTAAACTCAGCTGCGATCTATGTGGGTTAATTTTTAAAACTGGAGCAGACAGAATCTGGAGCAGTTGCCCATGGCAACCAATCAGCATCTACCTTTCATTTTCAACCCTCTTTTGAACAAACTGAAGAGAGAAGCTGATTGGTTGCCATAGGCAACTGCTCCAGATAGACATTTTACTAAAATTGTTTGACAGTTCCAACTCAGTAAAATGCAAACTAAAAAAAGCCTACAATATAATGAAAAAACAAACTAATATAGTGAAAAAGGATAAGAAAAGCAAGTAGAAATAAATATAATAAATACTATAATAATAATAATAATAATAAAGTGCCCTGTCAAACCAATCAGCATGGTGTCCGATCATCTGACCGCATTAATATACAAAACAGCATTAATATACAAACAAACTTGCTGGTTTCAGCTGTCACTGTGTAATACAAAGAAAGGCGCAGTGCCAGCTGAAACCAGGCTGCAGCTGTTACTGTGGATTACAGTATGTAAAAAAACATGAAAATGTTTAAAAGCCTTTGATTAGAGTCTTAAAACCCAAGTCTAGAGTCTTTATTGTGATCTTTGGGGATGAATTACTTCAAAGTACATGCAGCTAGAAAGGTCGGGGATAACTTGTTTTAGCTGGTTAAGATTATTTAAACGCAATATGCCATAATCTGAGCACTGACTGTAATAGATCCAGGGTACGTACCTCTCTGACATCTCGGACCCGGAGGGTGACTCTGCCCACTGTCCACTGACATCATGCCGCTCCGCCCCCCTCCTTAAGCTTAAGCCACGAAAATTCACTTGTCCAGTGTTCCTGCAATGGATGTGGTGGCTGGACAAGTTCTGAGCAGCCCTGCTCTCCTTCCTGCCACTGAATAGGCTCATTAGCCTCCTACCTCAACCCTCCAAATACTTCAGCTTGCTGTGACTCCTGGTGCACCAAGACTGCAAGCCAGACACTGCACTTCAGCTTCCACAGTCAGCAATCAGCCACAGTCTGGAAGATTCACCATAGCAGCCTTAATGCAACTAACAGCAAGTATTCAATGCCACAGCTGATGATATGCACACAGCCATAATGACTTTAAACTTGTGCTGTTAATCCAGCAACACTATTGCCCACTACTGCTACAACCTATTTCAAGCTATTGCTAAATCTTGTGATGTGAAGTTAACATTACACCTGACCACTACTACTCATTGACTTCAAACGTTCACCTTGTGTTGGGAGGATAAGATTACAACCAGTGGCGTAACAATCACCATAGCGACCCAGGCGGCCGCTATGGGGCCCAGGGCAAAGTGGGGCCCAGCCAGATGCCGTGCGGGCCGCCTGGGTCGCTATGGGATATTCTGCTGGCGGCTATAGACGAACACGCCGCTGTTCAGATCACTGACAGTAATCTGTGCAGCAGCGCGTTCCTCTCCAGAGTCAATGAGAGCCAGCAGCGCCGGTGGAGCAGGCTGGACCCGGCAGTGGAGGAGGAGGCGGGGTTCGGTGGTCGGCAGCAGGGGAGGAGGCGGGGCCCGGTGACGAAGAAGGAGACGGGGCCCATCTGCGACCGATGAGGCGGACAGGTAAGGAGTGCGACCAGCCCACCTGAGGGTGACCCTGCAGAGCCCACCATAGAGAGTCTATGGGATCTCGAGTGGGCTCTGCAAGGGGTATAACTATAAATCACGGGGGCCTCTACAAAATTTTGCTATGGGGCCCCGTGATTTCTAGTTACGCCCCTGATTACAACTGTTTCTTTACAGATTGCTTCAATCCTGTGAAGTGAACATTGGATTTATGTCAACAGTGAGATGCTCATTCAATATAAATTCATTATTTCTCTTGTGATGTGATGCAAACATACTACTGAGATAGCCTTATTTATAGAGACTGTCATTACCATGAAGTAAAAGTTTTGTTTAAAAGACTTCCGCAGCTGAGTTCCATCATTTTACCATAAGAGGTATTACACTGACCTCCTCTGTGTTCATTTTACCAAGTGTTTTCTCTTTCAAATTTTTTTTATTGAAAATGAAGTAGTTACAACAAGATATAAATAAGATTGATAACAACAATTTTAAAGTTTTCAAACATTGGGTGAATCAAAGGGAGGAGCAGGGAAGATACGGGAGAAAAGAGAGTAGGGAAGAAAGAGAAGAAGGAAAAGGAAAGAGGGGGAGGAGAGGTTATAGTAAATATACATTTGTAGAAAGTCTGGTGACATCTCATCAATGTATTATTAAGAAAATGTTGAGGAAATTAACATCCTCGTGGGATGATTACAAGTACACAATGCAAACATGAATCAGAAATACATATGTCCAGAGATGCATTCAAGTGGTATAAGGGATTAGAAGGGGAATACGTTTGAAAGGAAAGGATGAGAAAGAGTGTAGAGAGAGTTATTAGAACAGAATAAAGTAGAGTAGAGTAGACTGTGGGTGGAGGGGTGGATGTTTAAAGAAAAACAATTAAGGAATATGAAAAATTATGTGAGGGTGAAATTAGATGGGTGGGCCAGCAATAGCAAGTCATTTAGTAAACAGGCGATGGTCAAAACTAGGTGGTAGGTACATTTTGACATAATATTGTTTTGTTGTGCAAATCATTTTTCATGGGACATGATCCACAAGATGTAATGTTTACTTTTGGAGTCACTGAGAACAGGCGATTTCCCGGATTTAGCAATTTCATGTAAGACTCCGTTATTAACAACTTTCATTATGCCAAAGATGCGGTCCCAGAAATGAGACACTATTGGGCAGGACCACCAAATTTGGAAGTAGGTGACTTGTTTGAAACATTCTTTGAAACATAAAGGGGAGTATTGAAGTACAAATGAGGCAGTCTTAGTAGGGACCATGTACCATGGTCAAGCACATTGGCGTTGCGTGTTTGTCCATAGACGCTGCTATTCATCCTTGCTAAAAGTAAGGCCAATATCCTGTTTCCACTTCTGAACATAAGGGGGGGGGGGCAGAAGAAATGAGAGAGGAGTATAGCAGAGAGAATAGTCCGGGACTATGCGGGTCATAACGGCATTTCAGTTTAAAGGGAGAGAGTTGTGTCCCAGAGGTGCTATGGCTAGCCGTTTTTTAAATGAAATACGCAATTTGTAAAAATATTTCCTTTCCAGGAATGTGATAGCGGTCTTTCAAACAGGAGAATGATTTTACTCCCGTATCAGATCGGAGTTTCCAATATTGGGTCAAGTCGTTATAAGACCAGAAGGCAGTTGGTGATTCCATGGCTGGTAGGAAACCTGGATTGGAAAGAAAGGACAGCATAGAAAGGTGAGGTGATAGTAAGCCTTCTGAGTATTTAAAAGAGTCCCCAAGACGTAGAGAGTGAGAGATCACCGGGTCAGAAATGGAAGGACGATGTGTTAGCTGTGTTAGCAAAAGCCAGAGGATATTGTCTATAGCTATCGGGCGTATATGGAGTGCTTCCATTCCAACCCAATTAGGTATTTCATGGGTGGCATGACACTTGGCAAGTTGGCAAATCTGGGCAGCAAGGTAATGCTTAATGTATAAGGTATGCTAAGAGGCAGTTATTCAAATGCTTAAGTATGGGAGGGAAACCGGGTTCCATTAAAAATGATAGTTGTATTGTAAGGAAGAAACAGTGGAGGGGGGAGAGAGACAGTGAGAGCTATCGATTTAGTTTAGTGAATACTGAGGCCAGATATAGTCTCAAAAGTACAGAGTGTGTATAAAAGGTTGGGTAAGGAAATGTGTGGGTTTATTAAGGGTTTGTAGGGCGTCGTCGGTGAAAAAAAGATGGTGAGTGTTGTTTATCAAAAGTTTATGATGAGTGTTGCCATGGAGAAGACCAGTGATGTCAGGATGTGATCGGATGAGTCGGGCCAGGAGTTCAATAGCAAGGGTGAAAAGAAGTAGTATGTAGTGCTTCGTCATGAGGTGACGAAGGAGCATTAAGTCGGCTTCCCGACCAATCAGGAAGCCGGGCGCCCCTCATTACACGGCTCCTGGTTTCCTGATTGGCCAGCTTCCGACCAATTAGGAAGCCGGGCAGCGTGTAATGATGTGCTGCCCGGCTTCCTGATACCAGAAGTATCGGGCTAGGCATCGGAGCATACTCGGCATCGGCATCGATACCGATACTAGTATATCGGTGCATTCCTACCTAGGATCACACAAGAGGAGGAGAGGGGGCATTAAAGCAGAGGATGACATACGGCAGTCCTCAAGAGAGGGTTTTCAGTCCCCAGAAACCCAAGGAGTAGTATGTGGCTGGGAGGAGGTAGTGCGCGATAGTGTCATCCTCAGTGACCCTGAAGACTCTGAATCTCATGCCTCCTCAAACTTACGGTGCATGGGCTCCCTTATCCTGCAAAGCCTGCAAAATGACCAGAGGATTTGTGGTATCAAGGAGAGGGATCATTACTGGTTGGCAACCCTTCCGCATCCACATTACAAGCGGAAAGTTGCAGAGCTCATCCTGCCCTCACAGGGGGAGCACAGGATGAAACAACTTGAGGACGCTTTGAAGATAAACTTGTGTAACACCTTTCCAGACACTGGTAGGTTACCATGTCATGAAAGAGGTGCTTCTGAGGCCTCGCTTTGGTCAAAGGAAGAGCGGTGGAGAAGGGGGCCGCCTGTCTGATGCCTTTAGAAATTGTTTTAGTCCTCAGCATTAGGGCTGTTAGCTTTAGGCACCCATTGGCAGCATCTGCATCATGTGGTGCAGGATTACCTAGGGGCAAGAGCAGACATGGAGAACTTTCCAACAGACGATCCGCTGGCTTACTAGGTCTTGAGAATGGATCACTGGCCAGAACTTACCCAATATGCAATGGAGCTACTGGGCTGCCCTGCATCCTGCGTGCTTTCCGAACGGACATTCAGTGCTGCTGGAGGTTTTGTGACAGATAAAAAAGTGCGTCTGTCCACAGACTCCGTTGACCGGCTGACATTTATGAAAGTGAATCAGTCCTAGAACAGCAGCAGCTATCAATCCCCTGATGCAGATGAAAGCGATTACATTTGTCAGGGATCTGGGATGTCTGGAAGACTAACTAGGCTGCCTAACTTTGTGGGTGATTATTCTATCTTGAAGTAATGTTCTTGGTTTAGTGCACCACCAACACCCGAGGCCCAATTTTTCCGCCCCGGCATGTGACAGGTGCATAAAATTTCAATTTTTTTTAACAATTCTTTTCAATTTGTTACTGCAGGGCTTATTCCTGCGCTCGCCAAAAGTAACTGTGACAATGTTACAATGTTCAGACACCACAAACACCCAAGGCCCAATTTTTTTTGGGCACCTGTGTGATAGGTGCAAATAATTTGAATTTTTTCAGCAGGGACCATCCCTGCACTCGCCAAGAGTTACTGTGAGGGATTACAGTGTGCAGACAATACCAACACTCTTGACCCAATTTTCTGGGGGCACCTGTGTGACAGGTGCATATAATTTGAATTTTTTGAGCAGGGTCCAGTCCTGCACTCGTCAAGAATAACTCTGAAGGGTTATGGTGTGAAGGCACCACCAACACTAAAGGCCCAATTTTAAAGCACCTGCTGTTACTTTCATCCAATGTCTGCAAAAGAGGCACCAGAACTTATCCAAAAAAATCTCTAACCTTCTTCCGAGTGTCCTAACATGTGGTTTCTTCATACAGGCTGCCTCCCCAAGCAGTTGTTTACAAGATTAAGGGAGAACCAATTGAAATGTTTTTTTTTTCTTTATAAAGGTCACATTTTGCTGCAGCAGGTGCTATACATCGTACAGATCCGCCACTTCACAGGCAGTATAAGGGGACCCCCCAGGCACAATATTTAAAGGAATTTTTCTTTTTTATTGTTTACCTTTAAGTAATGTTAAAATCACTGCTCCTTTAAAAACTGTAGTTTTTAAACAAATGTTTTTCATTGATACGTGTCCCCCAAGGCAGTACCCGAATCCCCATACCATTTTTATGCCCATTAACTTGCATATAAGCCTTCAAAAATGGGACAATTGATTTTGAAAGTTCTAGCCCCATAGACTTGCATTGAGTTTGAATTCAAACTTTTTTCATGTTCTAAAGTTCGAATTTGAAGCGAACTCGGGTCTGTTCGGCCCATCACTACTCCTGAGACTCAAAGCAGGCCTTAGGTGTCAAACAAATAGCCCAGCCCTGCAAAATACACTGGGAGAGCAGCTCTCCCAGTGTAATCTACAGTTTGGCAGCAGGGTCTTGCTCTGTGTCTCGGGAGCCATGATAGCCCTGCTACAGAGAGAAGATTGGCTGTCAAACTGACGGGGAGCTTCAATGTCTGTTTTTTTTACACGTACATTTTTATTATTTGAACACGAAAACTAAAAACAAACAAACATAGGTACATACAACATTAATACACAATTCCCAGGTACCAATTATACCTACGAATGGGTCATTCTAGACTACATATTAGTGGGGGGTTTGTAACAGGGATCCAGAAGGGGCCAGCAGTGGGTACTACAGTAATCAATCAGGATCCACAGCACCAACAAGTCCCATCTCAGCCCAAGATCTCCCTAGTTACCAGAGGGCTGGGACAGGAGGGGACTCTCCTCACCGGGACACTCTAGTGTGAGCCCCCTGGCCTCCACCCAGTCCCCCCAGATCCGGTCAAACTTGCGTATGCCATTTCGACTTATATAGGTCGAAGTTGGCAGCAAGACCAAACTACGTGTATAAAACGTGCCCATATCCTGGCCAGCCTAGTAGCGGTATAGTAAACTCTGTGTAAAAACTTCAGTTGTATAAACCTCTCCCTAGGTGAAATTACTGTGGACACGTACCTCTGCACACACGATTCCCAACTATCCTCCGTCAGCGAGGGGATATCCTCTCTTCACCTCTCAAACAAGCCCAGAAATGCAGGGCCGCTTCTACTGGTCAGTCCGAGGTAGAGTGAGGAAAAGGGTTTGTGAATCCTGTCTCACATCAAATTTTGTTCGATACAGTCAGATTCAACAGTCATGGGACTAGGGAATTGAGCCCTACAGGCATGCTGCAGCTGCGAGTATCTAAAACGCATAGTAAGGGGAAGATTATACAAAGCCTGGAGTCTGTCAAAACCCAGTAGCACCCCAGTAGGGAGCAGTCCACCCCGGTGCCTGGCCCACACCGCTAACGTGGTGCACATAGGCCCAGTGACCGCAGCGCTAGACTTCGGGCCCAGGAATACCAGATTGCTTAGCTCAGCATAGGATCCCAATAGGGCCGCCTCCAGAGTAACTGCGGGATTGTCCCGATCCTGCTCAAACCACTAGCGAACAGTCACCAGGACTGCGGCCCAATAGTAAGTTCTAAAGCAAGGAAGGCCTAGTCCCCTCCTCAGTAAGGGGGAGGCGTAGTGCCCTTCCAGACACCTTGGGAGTTTTACCCAACCAAATAAACGTGGATAGGACACCATCAAGCACAGTAAAAAAGGAATTAGGAATTGCCTCGAGGGTATTACGAAAACAATATAGAAACCTGGGGAGAAATACCATTTTAATCAAATTAATTCTACCAACACGCGTCAGGGGGAGGGCCTTCCATGCCGAGCACTCAGCCCGCAGGAGCCTGAGGATAGGGTAAAGATTATTGTCCAAAAAACGAGAGGGGTCCGAACTTACCACCATACCCAGATATTTGAACTCAGAAATTTGCATAAGAGGGAAATCCGGGGGGGGGGGGGGGGGGCGCACAGAGGGGAC
>NW_017306985.1:516147-528444 GCF_000935625.1 Nanorana parkeri | reverse complement strand
GGGGGGTTGCACAGGAGGGGCCAAGTGGAAACTGTAAGGATTTCCCCCAGTTCACCCGGAGACCAGAAAAGGAACCAAAACCGTCAATTATCTCTAGAGCTAAGATAGGGAAGGGCTAACATCTCCCAAGTAGAGTAGCGCATTGTGGTCATACAGGGACAGCTTCTCCACCAGGTTCCCCGCCTGGATCCCCCATGGAGCAGGATAGCCAGGGGTTCCATCGCCAGAGCAAAAAGCCCAGGTGAGAGAGGACATCCCTGTCTTGTGCCGCGGCTCAGGCCAAAGGGCTGCGACAGAATATTATTAATGCGCACTGTAGCAGTCAGGGAAGAGTAGAGCAGCCTCACCCAGACCATAAAGTTGCATCCAAATGTGAACCGTTGTAAGACAGCGAAAAGATAAGGCCATTCGACCGAGTCAAAGGCCTTCTCAACATCCAGGGAGGCCACCGCCACCTGGCTCGGCACCGTCCGTAATCTATCCTCATTAGTAAATAGCTGCCGCAGATTGATGTCTGTGCCTCTGCCGGGCATAAAACCAGTTTGGTCACCATGAATTAGCAAAGGTATGACCGAGTTTAGACGGGTAGCTAGTTTTATGTTCCCATTCAAAAGTGAAATTGGGCGGTAGGACGAGCAATGCACAGGGTCCTTCCCAGGCTTGGGCACCACCACAATGATAGCCTCCATCATCGAGGGAGGAAGAGCGCCAGAGTGTTAAGCCTCCTTATAGGTATTCAGTAAATGGGGAGCAACCCCGTCCGCCTTGGTCTCTTGTAGTAGAACTCCACCAGGAAGCCATCCGGGAAAGGCGTCTTACCAGCCTTGAGGGAGGAGATCGCAAGCACCAGCTCCTCTACAGTGAAGGGCGCATCCAGCAAGTCTTGGGAGGCCAATGGGAGGGTTGGGAAGTCAACAGAGTCCAGGTAAGTCGACAAGTCAAGGTCAGAGTAAGTCACACTGGAGGAATATAGCTCTTGGTAGAATAAAGCAAATGAGCAGTGATACTGTAGGGCTCAGTCAGAGTGGACCCATCCGGGGCCACTACCCTAGCCACACTGCAAGACGCTACATTCTCCCTAACGAGCTGGGCCAGGAGCCTACCATTCCTTTCCCCATCTGCAAACAGCTGCTAAGTCTGATGTAGCAGGCACTTTCGGGAAGCGGACGTACGCAACAACAGCAGATTCCTGTATGCACTCTGCATATCTGAATATACAGCAGGGTCTCGGGTAGCCGAGTAACTCCGCTCCAGGGTTCGGGCCCTATGTTCAGTTCAGTCTCCGAAAGCTCCAGTCGGATCCCCTTTCTAGTTTTTCTGATAATAAATTGGTACTAACCCGGAGGAAAGCATTAGAGTCCCACACCACAGCAGGGGGGGAACGTGTCAGGTTCAGGTCCCAAAAGTCAACAATGGTCGCAGCAAAATGTGGCTTCACCCTCTCATCTGAAACCCAAAATCTTGAGAGCTGCCATAGGCGATCGGAGGGCACAGAGGAAGCCTTGATACATACCCTAAGCGGGGTATGATCAGAGATTTCCTGGGGCAGAATGGAAACATCCCTGAGCCATGTGAGAGATCAGAAGAAGAGGCCTCCCCCGCTCCCAGCCGATCAAGTCCAGGGGAGGGGACCATATTAAAATCACCCAGAAGGAGCACATTATCCGTGGTATAGCCGGCCAGCAAGGGCAGCAATCTATTCAGGATCTGGGCGGAGGCACATATAAGCCCACCAGTATCAGCTCAAGGTGGTTCACAGTAGCATGCATAATAACATAACATCCTTCTGGATCCAGCTTGAGATCTATAGGGTGAAAGGCCATCGATTTGTGGATCAGGATGCTTACCCCTCTAGCATATGTGGAATAAGTAGAGTGGTAATAATATCCCAACCAAGCTCTCTTCAGACTGAGGACCCTACTACCGAGCATATGGTGCTCCTGAAGGATGCAAATGTGAGGATGGTAGGACTTAAGATATTGAAACACCAGAGAGTGTTTTATCCGGGAATTAGGCCCACGGACATTCCATGAGACTATGGTAATATCATATATAGTTTGGTAGGGATCATACTAGAGGAACAGGCGCCATCCCCCAAGCTGAATCCATCAGGAAGCAGGTGACCATAATAGACCTCCCCAATCCAAGAATCCCCTCTGCACAGTACCAAGTCATAGATCCACCATGATGACATACAATAAAAACAATACAAATAGAAAAAAGAAAAAAAAGTTAAGCACACACAACCCTGAAACCAAATCCCCCCACCAAATGAGGAACTGCCATATACCCGAAGCCAGTCATGGCAACTAGCCAGTAGGGCAAATGTCTCTAAATTTTAGGACTCTTCAGAGACCAGCAGTGGTATAAGGAGAGGGTCATCTCTACACATCTCTACTTAGTAGAGGCAGATCAGCATAGAGGGACAGGGGGGTCATCCAAGAAGTTCCAACCGGGGCAAGGGTAGTAACCACTTAGGAGTATGCAGCTTCAGCTCTTAGGAATAGTTTCCAACCATTTGAAGGCCTCCTCCGGGGCCACAATAAAATGAGTAGCTTCGCCATCTTGCACAGGGAGGCGTGTCGGGGAAAACATATTATATTTGATCCCTCTAGCTCTCAGGGCTGCCTTGGCGGCATCAAAGGATTTGCGCTGGCATTGGGTTTCCGTGGAATAGTCTGGAAATATAAGCAATTTGCTATTCTCAAACTTCAGCTCACCCTGTGCTCTGGCCTTGCGCAGGATCACATCACGGTCACGGAAATTCAGGAGCTTGAAGATAAAAGTGCATGGAGGAGCCCCCGGCGGGCCCTGCATTGAAGGCATCCGGTGGACTCCCTCAACCGCAACCGCAACCGCAAAGAAATCAGAGAAGCGGGCCTTTGGGAGCAAAGATCAGAGCAGCGATTCGGCAAAGGTGAGTGGATCAGAGCCTTCCACCCTCTCCGGCAGCCCCAGGATGCGTAAGTTACTGCGGAGGATGCGGTTTTCGGCATCCACCGCCCGGGACTCCAAGGCCTTGACTTTGGTCTGTAAGTTACGTAGGGAAGCCGTATGAGCGCCAACCACATCCTCCACCCCACTCACCTGGCCCTCCACCGCAGACATACGGTCTAGAAACCGGTCCAGGTCCCAGCGGAGCAGGCAAACATCCGACTGGAGGTGATCTATCTTGGTCGTGAGTGTGGATTGGCAGCCAGAAATCACGGCCATCACAGCAGCAAACTGGGCCGGACGATTTGAGACCCTCTGCTGACTCCTCCATCTGGGTGGCCATATTGCCTCGAGGCTGTGGCCACTTGCAGGCCGGCGAGGACAGGGAGTTGTGAGTTCGGCTGGAGGAGTTCCACTTCCACCCACAGGACATACCTCCGGGGTGAAAGGAGCCGTCCACCCAGCCCAACAGTATCGTCCTACAGGGCTAGAAATCACAGGAAAAAAGGAAAGGTTTCCTTAAAACACTGACAACAACACCTGAAGCCTTTCTGGTCACCCCAACTCCAGTGTATATCAACCACACTGTCCTAATAACACATTATTCTAATGTATACATGCATATTTATATTTTGCTTCACTCTGAATTGGCAAAGTTTGTATGAATGTAACTCTGAAGTATTATACCATCCTGGCCAAGCATTAGTTCTGTCACTCATGCTGGTAAAAGAACTGGGGTGATCAAATACGTTGCTGATCAGTTATTGATTCTCCTATATCTAAATCTATAGATCTATATCTACAGATATATACACTGAGTGGCCAGATTATTATGACCACCTGACGTTTGTAGGCAATTATATATATATATATATATATATATATATATATATATATATATATACAGTATTTATCTGATTTGTAGAGAATCACATTATTTAGGATTCCATTGTTAATGAAATGTCTGATTCTCTGCAGATTAAATAAATCTACATGCATCTACAACGCAACATAGAATGAAAAGAATACATGCACAGGGGTTGCCTAGAGTGGAAACTGATACAGTAAATTGGTGCAAAGATATAAATTGATGACGTTTAAATCTTAACATTTTTCTGAAAAATAAAGACCCTGTTCCCACCCAATATCCTAACCCTAGCTCTCTTAGTCATCAGGACCACCCCTAATATCAAAGGACCAATGGGGAGACTCGTGAGATAGGTGAGGGGAGGCCCCGCCAACTTTAAGTTGTACAGAAAACTTTGAGTTGGTATCTTCAACTGCGATTATCTTTGGATGTGCTGAATTTTTATGAGGTTTCCTGCACATGTGTCCATTTTAAACTAATTCGGAAATGATGTTTTTACTGAGTGTAACCTCTGATTTGCATTTGTAGTATATAATCCCTATGGGGGAATTTATCGACATTGGAGGAGACAGAAACTGGAGCAGTTGCCCATGGCAACCAATCTGCTTTTTTCTTCAGTTTGTTCAGTTAAGATTTGAAAATGTATGAGAGAAGCTGATTGGTTTCCATGCACAACTGCTCCAGTTTCTGTCTGTTTCAGTTTTGATAAATTCCCCCCTATGAGTTTTCCAGGTTTTTCATGCCTTTACTTTAAAGCTTATCTAAACCCCAAAACAAAAAGACAAAACTGTAATATATGAAAGCTTACCAGTCCTTAGATTTGGCGGCTGCATTAGTTTTCTTTTTCAGTTTTTTTATGAGTAAATTAGTAGTTTATAGAAGGAAGATAACATCGGTTCAGCTAACAGGAAGTGACAAGGACAAAATTAACAGGTATTTTCTGTACTTGCTGCAAATGTTCTTAGAGTGAAAAATGAAAACTAATACAGACACCATATCTATGGACTGGTAGGCTGCAATTTCTTGGGTTTATATATCCTTTTGCATTAATCATTTTACTGCCATGGATGTAACGGATACATTGGAACAAAACTACAGTACATGCAGGCCAACCTGGTAACTTCGTGTCCCCTGCATTTTCACAGACTGCAAGTTTATGGTTGTCTCAGTGCCATATGGTGCCCTGGACTGCCAGGAATTATGAATAGATGTAATCGGCATGTGGCCTGCACTATTAAGATTTTTCAGTCAACGGCAATGTCCACTTCCACAGGGCTGAAGAGATAAGACGTTTGAATTTTAGCAGATATCATATATATTTTACATATAGCAAAAGCTTGAAACTATAAAAACCGAATGTAATGGCAGATAAAGTCATGGAAATGTTTTCAAAATATACATGCAGAAGGCTGGAAAACAAAGTCTACAGGTGAATCTATAAAAGGGTTGAGTGAACTTTACCTGTGTGAGAGATGCAGTTCAATATTACACTTCCAACAAGTTGGTTAATGCCTGAAAGAGATATTTGTTCTGCAGTAAATCTGAGAACAGGACAGGCGTTAAGTGCTTGAGCCTCCTTTACCAATGAATATTTAGCTGCAGGCAAAAGGTCACAAGGTATCACTGCCTTCAAATTAATGAGGTAGAAAATGTCATAATGTTCATTCCCCTTAGGCTGCAACTGCTACCTATTGTAATATTTGCTTGCCAAAATACTGTTTTCTGCTCGGATGTTTATTACTCTCTGTATTCAGATTAATATCTGTAGTTAAAGAGGAAAGTCCAGGAAAAAACAGCCGAGTTCACTACAATTAAAATGTGCACTAGTGGACCGTTTTCCTGCACAAAAAAATTAAATTGATTTCAGCCAATCTTATCATTTACAAACCTCTTTCAAGCCAAGCAGGTGACACTGCCATGTCCTGGTTCAGATTTGCAGTTTTGCATGTCAACTCAGTGGGGGACATTTATCAATAAGGTGGCATGGCAATGCAATGTTAAACAGGAGCAGTGAGATAAATTGTGAGATTAATTAGACGGTTACAGCATGAGTCATAAATTCCTCCCTCAGTTGCTCTAAAGTAGCATTGTGAAGGGAATAAAACCTGACCCCCACCACTTCTTAATTATGCATCTGTTTAGAGTGAAAATCTGTCACATATTCAGTAATAAATCTGGCTCAAAACTTTGCAAACTGTCTCACTTGGCTGCCCAGAAAAACAGATGCACTGGATTGTTAACCTGTTACAGAGACTTTGCTAAACAAGAGGCAGGATCATTTGCGCTCCACAAGGCACACCGGACCATAGGACACAGGTGTTCTGTGACAGCAGCTGCAGTTAGTGACAGCTGAGACAGGTGGGGCTGTAATTACAGCCCCACCTGTCTCAGTGATCACACAGAGCAGAGGAAGAACGGACGTTCTTCCTCTGCTCTACGGGCTCTAAAGTGAGCTCCTATGTCATGGTCACGGGTCCCCCAGAGGAGTGGGGGACCCCGAAAACCACGGGGGGGGGCGCACACGATCGCCGCCGCCGCTCAATTTGATACAAGTGATCTGATTGGAATACATGCATTAAACGAGCGGCGGCCCCACGCTCTACAATTAGCTCTGCTTGTCCGGACCAGGGCTGAATGTACAAAAAAAACTACTCGCCCGGCACCCAAAACTGCATGTCCCGGGCATCGGGCGATAGGGATTCGCTCCATAATACCCACAGACATTATTGCCCCCCTTTTGGGGGGAAAAAGGTGCGTCTTCTGGAGCGAAAAATACGGTATGTTCCTAATATGTGTGTGATAGATGTTTCCCATTGCGTTTTGGTTGGAGTGACGCAGATCTTGTGCTGGGTTGTCAAAGACTTTAGGATCCTGGTGTGTAAGTAATTGCTTTCCTCTGGTGGCTTTGCTCACTAGTCCACATAATGCTGGTGAGATAAGTAAAATGAGAGTTTGCATTTCAGTTAAATTCCACCATTTTGGGGAAATTTAAAAGGTAAAATTAAGATGTTTTTTTGGGGGGGGTTTGCAAAGAACACAAAATTGAATAAACTAAGCTACCATAAGTACTCCAAAAGCCCACTGGTTTAGTCTAGTTAAAGGACAACTATGGGGTCAGGGCTTTTCCCCATAGTTCTCCTTAGGGTAACGGGAGGACACAAACTAGCATCCTCCCGTCCCCCTAGGCTCAGTATACCGCGAGCTGCAGCTTGCGGTATACTGAGACGCCGCAGCTGAAGCGGATCCAGACAATTGTGCCGGGATCCGCCCAGCTGTGTGACTGACCGCTGGGCTCTGCCTATCTAGAGGCAGAGCCAGCTGTACCCGCCCCCTCCCCCGCCCCCTCCGCCAGTTGGCGGATCAGAGCGGGGAGGGGGGAATCCAGCCCCTCCCCTGTCACGGCAGAGAGCCGTGACAGGATTGAGAGGTGAGCGAACGCCGGTATGTGTTCGCTCACCTACTGATCTACTGAGCCGACCTGTGACAGTCTCATTGTCACAGGTCGGCTAGAACTATGAGGTGAGTGAAAAGCACTCACCTCATAGTTCTCCTTTAAGGAAAACAAGAATAGAAATTCTAAGCAGCTCAATGAGTGTAACTGAGAGTTTGCATTCCGGCATTACTAGGCCAACAGCAAAATCAACTTTGCCAAAATCATTCCACTCATCCCTAACACTAACATAGGCTTATATTTTCCTGGAGTATTCAGCCGGTGATGGGTACCTGTAGCATTAACACACAGAGAAAAGCAAAGAGCAGGTAGGAAGATTGCGCAAAATACAGTACATGTGAAGGAGCACCCTTGGTAGATCTGAAACTTACATAAACACTTCTAGTCCATCTAGTGCATTTTTAGCTCCAACTATAGCTTCATATTATACAAGTATTAGACAATGCTCAATAGAAGGGATGGGGTTCGGGTTTGCAGCAACGCATGGTACGCTGCTGGGTGGCCTGTGTGGGCCACAGGATCATTGGTTGCTAAAATGCATCCTTATTTGCTAGGATCCATGCAGCCACAAGCATCCTAGCAACCATCGATCCACCTGCCTGCCAGGTAGTTTCAAATTGTAAATAAAACAGCAGGCATCCCAGGTGACATCAATTACCATATTTGATCAATAATGTCATCCAGGTTGACTAGTGCTGCTGTTTACATTCTAACAGTGCTGGGAAAATATAATTTGCAGCGAGTGAGCAACAAGAGCAGAATCATTGTGCGTGGTCGTATCTTTGATGTTTGATCGGTGTTCATTGTGATTGACGATGGATCTACATCGCTGGACAACGCGATTGGTGATTTATTTACACTGGGAATTATTTATTTATTTTTTTCAATAAAACACATCTTTCTAAGGCCTTGTTCACACCAAATGCAGAGCAGATCCGGTCAGGTTTCTGCACAAGCTATTCTTTTAGATGCGTTTTTGACGCGTTTGTGGCTAAAATAGTTTTTTTTTTTAAAGTTTAAAATGGGCTTTCAGTGTGTTCCAGGCATTTGCATGCGTTTTTGATGCGTTTGCAGATCCAGAGCAGGTAAAATAGGGCCCGCTGCAGTTTTTTCACCTGCTCTGGAACTGCACGCTGCAATGTGAACTGGAGCAAAAAATACCATTGGAATACATTGGACGCAGTTTTGATCCGGTCTGCAACTGATCTGCTCTGCACCTGCTCTGTGCTTGGTGTGAACAAGGCCTAAGGTGTGTGTGTTTATTTACTTGTTATGTTCTTTTTTGAACAAGTAACCAGGGTTACTATGCACCCCTAATTCACGTGAGGGGCTGATATCTAGGGGCCCCCTTTTCTTAAAGGTGACTTCCAGATTTCAATAAGTCCACGCCCCGCTGATCCCATCTTCTTCTGCCATTCTTGCTATAATACATCTTACTGGTGAGCCAATATACAGTATGTGCAGGTTTAGGCAATCCCCGAGCATGTTATTCAAAGTAATTTTGTGCCAAGCTCACATATGTCCTTTGTTTGGCAATAGGGTTGCCACCTTTTCTTCAAGCGAAACCCGAACACTCTAGCGACGCGCAGACATTTTTTGGGGGAGAATGAGTGGTGGCTTATTCATATATAAATAGCTCCGCCCATTCATATGTAAATATCACAGTTGAGACTATTTCAAGTGGGGGGGGCAGTAGTCCCTATCTTATTTTTGGTTGCCCCCTGTCTGCCTGACATCTTGTGTCCGGGTTTCTGCTGCCATGAAACCCGGACACAGCATTCAAAACCCGAACTGTCCGGGTGAATCCTGGACAGGTGGCAACCCTATTTGGCAATCCCTTGGCTATTAGCCTTGAAAATGGAGAGAATTGATTTCAAGATTCTCCTCCTATTCAATTCAATGGGGTTTGCATTAAAGTGCTCAATGTTATGACAAGTTCGACCATCACTACTGAATAGGATGAATGAAGGGCTGGAACATTTTTATTGTTCTCCTAGGAGGTCACGAACACGTATACAGTACATATATACTAACAAAATGCAACACACTGTCCTTTGAACAGTAATTACATGTTACAAAAATAAATCAATCAAGTGTCTTCTTTTTTTTTTGCTGTCTTCAACAGACTTTTAGCAACCACGTGACAATTAAACTCTCAGATCTGTCCCTTGTGACCAGAATGTGACGTATTGCACACTCAGCCTCACCTTGTACAGATATTTACATGTCCTGCAACAACAATCCAAGTACCAGCAGACCGAGAGTGATCGTCACTGAGGCAAGTTAACTGTGCAGTTACCCTTTACACACAAGGCAGCCACCACATGTTATAACAGAAACACACACTTCTTTTGGAAAGGTCTGTATTACTCGCTGCCACATCTAGACAGGGATGTAACAGAGTTTACACTGTGGTAGCTCCTTAGAGAGGCAAAGGTCTTTTATTTCTAGTTAGAGCATTCATAGATTCAGACTAACACTTTTTAAAATTACATTTTATTTTTAACAAAAAGAAGAAGAAAAAGAGAAAATACATATTTAGAGAAAAGATTTTGCAAAGAAAACATAGGCAACAGTAAAATAAAAGGGATTAATAATAAATTAATCAATCACTTAGTCCAACTTTTGGACCATGTTTCAAGCTACATCCATATTCAGGGTGTAACATGAAACATGGTCGCAAACCAAATTTCCAAAACCCACACTGCCCCTATTGAATTGCGGGGTGAATCTTTGTAAGGAATCCTGATAACCACACAGCTACATCATCCATTCACAGTCCCATCTGCTACTGTGGCAGAGGGACTCAGCATAGCATGCCAGCAACAGTGTGGTGACATCACTGCACTTGTAGTCCATTCATTACTTCCTTCAGCCCTAAGGCCCGGTTCACACCTGATGTTTGCCTATGGGCATGGTTCTCACCTGCGCGTTTTACCGCATGTACGATCACGCGGTAAAATGCCATGCGCCCAAAGAAGTACAGGAGCTTCTTTGGGGCGTATTAACGCGCGTATCCCGCTGTATCCATCAGGATACAGCCGGATACCCCCTCGGAAACTCGCGTTTGCCGCACGTTTCTTTTACCGCAAATCGCGGTAAGAAACGCGTGGCAAACGCGAGTTTCCAATACGCTAAGGTACGCTATACTTCCAAACCTGAGGCTGGGGCTAAATAATGTAGGAGCCTGTGCATTGCACCCACAATGCACTGCTCAGTTACAATGCTCTGCAGGCTTGCAAGCAAAAATGTAACAATGCACTCTTTTTATTTTTTCATTTATTATTTTTTGTTAACTATACTATTAAATAAAGATTGCTTGGTCTATGATTCCATGCAGAATACGATTTACTTGCAGAGTACAGTCTGATATATCAGAGTCACTGACCCTCATAGACAGAAGCTGATTGGTTACTGTGCACAGGTGCTCCAGATTCTGACTGCTCCAGTTTTGATAAATTTAACCCACTGTGTTTTGAAGCAGACCAATATCAGTGATGATCTCAATAACCATTCTCCTCCTAGCTGTCTTCTCCAGTGACAATGGTCATTTTTTATTGACTACAAGTAAGTCACAATATTTAAATGGCTGGATTAGTAGCTCAGACATAAGAAGGAAACTCCTTAAATTGAACCTTTGCTTTCTAGAAAGAGTTGTGATTAACCGTAGATATTGCTATAGGGGTAAGTTGAAGTCAGTAGGACACCCTACCTATGTGCACTAATGTCCTCCATCATACCTTCTGCCCTTTACCTGGCTGTGGCAACGTTTACAAAACCTTTGCTATATGCTGTGACAAAGTTAGGGGTGCAGAATCTGGTCTAGGGTAGCCATTTTTCTCTATTAATTATCCTTGCGAGGAATCCGCCTTCAATCTTTCTCCCTCCATTGGTACCTTCTTTTCCACCATGCACTATAATTAAGGAATATGTCAATGCTACACTAACTATTTGTGTTACATGGAGGTGAGGGGTCTCATTGGTCTTTTGGCAGAGCAGGCGGTGTGATTTAAAAGATGCATTTATAATATAGTTATATTTAGCCTTTAAACCATACACAGTAAAAGAAATTGAATGTGTCCCGGGTTTGTTGTGCCAGAGTATATGAAGCTTATTTAACATGCGTTGTTAAAATTAGTTTCTTTGTGTTGTACTCCTTCAATACTAACAGTTACAGGTCAAATGAAAACAACATTTAGATAATACTTCATGTCAAGGGCTGCTCATGTTAGACAAAACCAGACAGGATTATCTGGGCAGCAAGCTCTTTCATCTCAGCAACATGCTGAAAAGCAAAATCGGCACCTTCTCCCACTTCCTATTAAGGAGGAAAGCTACAGAAATTATTTCTCCGAAATAAAAAGTAAACAGGAGCCAAATGGGTGTAATCTCAGTTAAACATCTGTCACATGACAGCATCTGTAAGGAAACCAAATGTTTAGGTAGAGTTTATAAACAGATTGACAGGATCTGAAAAGCTTGGGATCTCTCTGCTACGTGAATCACTACATAACACTGCAAACTTGTTTATGCTCTAGTCTTCAGCTTCTTGTCTTGCTTCGTCCACCGGATGATTTTAGTCAAAACAGAAATCTTATTTGTCTGTAAAAGCAAACTGATATCAAAACAGGACAGTAAACCCTCAGATTCTATGCCAAACAGTGTCACTTTAAAACGAGTGTATGCTGGTACGCTTGATGATGGTTGGTTATTACAGGGAGTGTGATGAGGATAGTTGCAAACCCAAAATGCTCCTGAAATGTATTGAAGGGAATTTATTATAGATAACCTAAAATACAGTTTCAAAGTTTTACCAAAAATTACAAAATGCTTATGGCAAGCGTAATTTATATATCAATGATAGCAGAACAGAATAAATGCAGATTTATGTTCTATTAATGTTAGCAAAGTGCTATTAATGTTTCAGATGTAGACTTTATGATCACAGGTCATTAAAGCCTAGAATGTTTTGGTTAATTTGACAATAACTCTATGGTTCATTTGCTTACCTATATACCTTTTGCACTGTTTTTTTTTTTTTTTT
>NW_017306985.1:510805-516098 GCF_000935625.1 Nanorana parkeri | reverse complement strand
TTTTACCCATTTGACTGCCTACCTGAATATACCCCTTCATTACTAAGCCATTTCTCAGTTTTCAGTGCTCTCTTTGTCAAATACTTGGTCACGCAACACTGCACGCAAATGAGTTTGATCAATTTTATAATTTTCTTGGGACAGATTGAGCTTTCTTTTGGTGTTGTTTAACCACTTGCTGACCAGGTGTTTACACCCCTTTCCTGGCCAGGCCATTTTTCAGTATTCAGCGCTGCAGTACTTTTACATTTATTTCGTCATGCAACGCTGTACTGAAATGAATTGTAATGTTTTGGGGGGAACTTTATTTTTTTTTTACTTGTTTTTCACGTAACTTTATTATTATCACATAGGGGGACTAAAAATCCCCCTATGTGATAGTAAAGAGGATGTGACAGGCCCTCTTTATGGAAACATCAGGGGTCTTTAGGATCCCTAATGTCACCTAGAGACCCCCAAAGAAGCTGATGAAGCAGAGATCTGCTTCACCAACTTCAACTTCGGCATTTTGACACAGAGAGGAGCTCGGAGGGAGATCATGTCAGAAAGCTGCAGTGCTGGTCCCAGGCTATTTATGTAAAAAGGGAGAAGCCAAGCTGTGGTGGGGGGTGAGACATCTATTGTCTGCCACATACAATGATGTTTTAAACACCTCTCTCTGGGCAGGTTAATGACACCTCCTAGCTCCAATTATGCAAATTCAATTAACACTTGGTTGTGATTAACAGATTATGTGGATTGGAGCAACATTCACCATATTTATTCCCAGATAATTTTTGTACAAGTCATTCTGAATTGAGAAAGCTGGTCAGATGACCAAGGATATGTCTTCAAGAAAAATACAGCAAGTCCAGTTGCCTTGACTTATTTTTTTCTACACATACTGTTGGTTAAAGACATTTTTTTATTTTTTTGCTACACTGTTTTAATAAATATCGTACCTATGTTATTATTATAAACTTGAAAGCTATAGCTAGAGTAGATAGCTGGGCTATAAGCTGGAAAATGTACAAAAAGGTAAAAAAAAATAATTAATTATTGTACAAGTGTTTAATCAACTGTTTAAAAACTGTAAAGATTTTCTCTGGATACAAAAACTTTAATTTAAATGTACAGTATTCCTCAATAGTCACAAAGGATATGAATCTGCTTTGTGTGCACCAAATGCCGTTACATACCCAGATAATACCTTGCAATAGTAGTGGAGACATCATCACCTGTGCAGAGAGCAGAGCTGTGGGAAGAGCACAGCAGGCTCCACCCACTACAGGCTGCCTGCAGAAAACTACGGGAGGAGGACAGATTCAGGACCAGTCAACATGCACAAAGAAAGAAAAGAGCAATGACTGGTCAATATTACAGAAAGCTCCAGTACAGTGGCAACATTTCACAAAGGATAAGTGCACAGATCTGAAAGAAATACACAAAGCATGCCAAGATTAAACTTGTGTACTGTCCTAGATGTCTGTAGCCCTTTACCCTCTCTTCCATGTAAGTTGCTTATGGAATAAAATCTTTAAAGGAGAACTATGAGGCAAGTGCTTTTCACTCACCTCATAGTTCTAGCCGACCTTTGACAATGAGACTGTCACAGGTCGGCTCAGTAGATCGAGAAGTGAGCAAACACATACCGGCGTTCGCTCTCCTCTCGATTCTGTCACAACTCTCTGCCTGGCGGATCGGACAGGGGAGGGGGCGGGTACAGCTGGCTCTGCTTCTGGATAGGCAGAGCCAGCTGTCACTCACGCAGCTGGGCGGATCCAGACATAATTGTCGGGATCCGCTTCAGCTGCGGCGTCTCAGTATGCCGCGAGCAGTAGCTGAGACGCCACAGTACACCGAACGCTACTCCTCGCGGTATACTGAGACGCTGAAGCGGATCCCGACAATTATGTCTGGATCCGCCCAGCAACGTTAGAGATACCCGCCCCCTCCCGTGTCCGATCCGCCAGTCAGCGCTGACTTAAAGGGTACAATAAAAATGAAAAATTCCTTTAACCTCCCTGGCGGTTTGATTCTTTTGATTTTCGTTATTTTTTCGGCGCAATTTTTTTTCAGATTTTTTTCGTTATTTAATTTTTCCGTTCTTTCCGGGTTTTTTTTTAGAAAAAACTCTCACGGCAGAGAGCTGTGACAGGATCGAGAGGTGAGCGAACGCCGGTATGTGTTCGCTCACCTCCCGATCTACTGAGCCAACCTGTGACAGTCTCATTGTCACAGGTCGGCTAGAACTATAAGGTGAGTGAAAAGCACTCACCTCATAGTTCTCCTTTAAAGGAATTTTTCATTTTTATTGTACCCTTTAAGTCATGTTAACATCATTGCTCCTTTAATCACCTATGGTCCATGGCCGGACGGGAGCCTTATAGCAGCAGGAGGGCGTCTTAAGACGTCCTTCCCCTCCCCCCACTCGTGCACGGTGGCCACGCGCACACGAGTGGGGAAACTGTCAGAAATGAGAAATGTAAACAGCCAGCGATGGTTGTTTACATTCAAGCGATCGCACATCTATAGAGACGCCCGATTGCTTGTAGTAGGTGCGGGTGTACATCCCCCCGCCGTCTCCGTTGCTGTAGGTCCCGAGTTCCGCTGTGCCCGGCACGGCGATTCTGTCAGTGGAGATCAAAGGGAGATCGGTACATGATCTCCCTTTGATCTCCGATCCACGAATGCAGGAAGTGATGTATATTACATCACTTTCGCATTCAGTGTCACTCTACGGCAACAGATGCGCAATTTTAAGGCTTGTCATGTTTGGTGCCTATTTACCCGACGTGACCCCGTCTTTCATATTTTACCAAAAAATGGGGGTGATAATAAATGTTTCATAACATTTCATAGGGAAACAGTTTTTCTTTCAAAATTTAGGACAATTTTTGTGTTATAGTAAAAAAATAAAAGCCGCAGTGGTGATTAAATACCACCAAAAGAAAGCTCTATGTGTTTGGTGGTAGCATGTGAGGGGGAACTTGAAGAGCAGGAGAGATGGTATCGGCCTGCAGGGACATACTGTATTAAGGGGATGACAGGGGAGTCCCTCCGGCCAGCGCAGTGACAGGGAGCACTCCAGTACCATACTTCATAACTGCTGTCCCCCTGAAGGCACTGCTTAATGTAATGGTACTGTACAGTACTGTAATGTGTACCGGTAAATGGTACTGTACTTTACAGCGCTGTCCACTGTCTGATGTCCCCACTGCTGCACCGCTGGTACCACTGTCCCTAATGGCAAAGCATGCCAGCGCTGTAGAAAGCAAGGCTGCGGCGGCGGAGGGAGCAGAGCCGCATTAGCAGATACTTCCTCTATAGCGCCAGCTACTGTGACAGGCGGAGTGATACCAGATAACTTTGGATTGTTGTACATGAATAGCTTTAGATTGTAGAGACATCCCCTGAAAATAAGACCAAGTGTGTTTTTTGGGGGCAAAAAAAATATAAGACAGTGTCTTATTTTCGGGGGAAACACGGTACATGTCCCCCAGGGCAGTACCCGGATCCCCATAGCCTTTTTATGGCCAATAACTTGTATATAAGCCCTTTTAAAGGGGACAATTGTTTTTTAAAAATCTACCTAAAGGGCCTATGACTTGGGGGGGACCCCACAAACTTTTTTAACTTGGGGTCCCTCCTAACATTCCTAACTGTTTTTTTCCCCTTTGTTACATTTTTTTATTCTGCAGAATAACCAAGCCAAATGCCATTCGGCAACATTCGGCTATTCACTCACTGCTGTTCAGTCCCTATGATTATAGGGGCAAACAGCAACGAGTGAACTGCTGGAGGTTCGGCTCAGCCGATCTAAATGTTGGATCAGCTGAGTTGAATGTTTTCTTCACTTCGGCTCAGCTGGACATGTAAGCATGTTTGGCTGAACCAAAGCCAGCCGATGTACAAAATCAGCCGTTCAGGGCGGAAGTGAATAGCCGAATGGCGTTCGGCTCACTTCGCTTTGGCTCGGTAATTCACTTGCCAGCCTTTGGCAGCTTAGTGAATAATCCCCTTTTGATTTGCCAGTTTTCATTCATGTGAAAGGTAGCTGCATAACGCATCCATTCAAGAATTAACTCCGTGTCCTAGTAAGGAAAAATTTAAAAAACGTTTCCCCTATATTAAATTAGAAAACATTTATTATTATTACCCAATTTTTTGGTAAAATATAAAAGACGGGGTTACGCCAGGTAAAAAGACACCAAACATGTCGAGCCTTAAAATTGTGCGCGCCCACGAAACCTCAAAAAAATACAATACCCAAAATTGGCCATAGGCGACGCTTTAAAAGCTTTTACCACTCATCAGTTTAGTGTTATCAGTGATCGATGACCCTAAAATTATTGCTCTCACTGCAACATTCGCGGCGATATGTAACATGTGTAGCACACATAAATCTTAAAAATGCATTCAAGTACATTACTTAAAGGGTTTCAAAACCCTCAGCTTTTTTTGCACAGATCTACTGCTAGCAAGTGTGTTGTAAAGTAGTCACCGCTCCAAGCTCACTCCCATAATGAACAACAATCTCAGTACACATTAGTAAACTTAACATTAGATTGTATTCCATCACAGGAGTGAGCTTGGAGTCACGTGACTTATTTCGGTAGTAAGAGGGTTGAAAAATCACTATCTGTTTTCACTAGACCGGGAAATAATGATTAACAATCATGATTAACGATCCCACTGCTGCCCCCAATTGTCACGCATGGTAGGGCGCCGAGGGGTACGGGGATGCGGGAAGGGCTGGACGATGCACGGGCTATCGTCGTCCGTGGAGATCTTGCAGCGCACTGGCATATCATCACGGGAACCCCCCAGAGCACCTCCCAGTCTGCAGGTGTGATGGTAAGGCCGTACAACAACACGCACACACAAATTAAATAATCTAAGCTGCCACCACCCACAATTTACAGACTTGTGGGGAACCTTTCCCTGGAGTCTCCTAGTCCGTACACTCTGCCCTCAAGCCAGGGGCGGACTGGGCCGGGTGGCAGGTGGCAATTGCTCCCCGGGCCTCTCTGCTGCCTTTAAAAAACGGCCCCTGCCCGCAGCCTTTAGGGGGCCCGTCACTGGCCCCCGCTAACAGAAGACTCCGGCCACTGGTGCAGTGGCTCCCTCCCTCTGCCGCCTCTCTGCGGGTGGCCCTCTACAGTGCCTGATTAGATCCAGCCAGCCCGGATCGCATCAGTATGCGATCCGGGATAGCTGGATCAGGCCCCGTAGAGGGCCACCCGCGGGGGCCTTCCGTAGTCAGCCTTGAGGAGCGAGCAGCCGCCGAGTACAGAGCCGCATCTGTAGCGGT
>NW_017306985.1:463414-510637 GCF_000935625.1 Nanorana parkeri | reverse complement strand
CGCCTGCATCCACGCTCCCCACACTGCACCTCCTCCCCGCCTCATGCTTGCCGCTGCTAGACCCACCTGCCTGCATCCACGCTCCACACGCCACACCTCCTCCCCACCTCACACTCACTGCCTGCCTACATCCATGATCGGCACAGGGACGCGGGGAGAAGTAAGGAGGAGGAGGCGTGGGGGGATGACAGCCGCCGACAGACAGTTCCGTTCTCAGAAGCAAGTTGCTGGAAGACTGCTCAGGTAAGCCTGCACTCCCCCCCCCCCTCACATGGTGCTCTATAATGTATTGCTGGGATTTGTATTCCTCTATAGCTGATGGTACATGGTGCTGTATATTATACATAGGACTACAAATCTCAGCAATACATTATACGCTGTATGTATAATGTACTATTGCTGGGATTTGTTGTACTCCTCTATAGCTGGTGGTATTCTGAATTGCGCTGTATAGAGGACTACAAATCCCAGCAATAATATATTATACAGCACAGTGCGGAATACCACCAGCTATAAAGGACTGCAACAAATCCACTTGAGAGCATACTTAGGGAGCCGCCACTGCTGCACCCACACGCACCTGTGAAACTCTCTGGACTCCTGGCGAGAGCCCGCACCACCCTACTGAAACCCTGGAGACATCGGGCGGCGAACCCAGAGCAACAGAGTATGTAGCTTCATATTATTCTGCATTGCTGTAATAATGTATTGCTGAGATTTGTAGTTCTCTATAGCTGATGCTGTTCTGCATTGCTGTATAATGTGCTGAGATTTGTAGTCCCTCTACAGCTTGAGTTAGTGGCAGAACTACCAGGGTTGCAGCAGTCGTATACGTGCACAGCACTGACGAGGCATCCCTCCACTACCAGTGTGCTATATTTTTCCTCAACCCATACTCTACCACATCTCCAGGTGCACATGTCATGAAGAAAGGGGGTCATGAAAACAGCTGATTCGGATGACTCGGCCCCACTGGAAGTGACACAGTCGAGAAAATGTATAGGATGGAGAAAAATTATAGAACACTGACTTCTACACTGTCTGGCACCTCCCACAGCTCACAGCCCAGAAGCATGGACAGCCAGCGGCGGTCTACAGTGGGCGAGAGTGCCTAAGTAGTGGACATGGAGCGGAGTAAGGCCAGAACCATGTAGGGAGCCCAGTGGGAGGAGAGCACCATCCCCTAGCCAGTCATCCCCTTTCATGGACATAATAGGAGTCCTCACATCTCCCGACCATTCACACTACTGTTACATGGATGGCAAAAGTGGCAGACAGGGGCGGCTAGAAGACGGGGGAAGAGGCAGAGCGGGAGGGGGGCCACGTTGCTGCACCATTGGCCTCTGGGTTGTACTTGCCCCCTGGGCTAAAAGGATGCAGTCAGCCCCTGCCTCCTGCCTCAAGCACACTGGCACACAGGCTTTAGAGACCACACATACTGCTCTCACTAGCAGGTACAAGTCAGCTAAACCAGTCACAATTACCTCTAGAGTTAGTACAGTAATACCTTGGTTTACAAGTAACTTGGTTTGAGAGCGTTTTGCAAGACAAGCAAACATTTTGTGAAAAATGTTGCCTTGATATACAAGCAAATGTCTTGCAATAAGAGCAAAATTTTGTAGAAAAGCGCCACCCGAATAATCTTTTTTTCCACTGTAGCAGTGCGAGCGATGAGTCTGTTTAACGACAATGCAATGTCACATTGGATAGATTCCTTGTTAAGGTTTCACGAAATGAAAAAGATTCCATTGAGTCAAGAGATAGCAGTGATTCCGTTAATGATAGTGAAAGTCGTCCTTCACAATGATCCTCCTCTCTCTTGTCCCCCTCACACCAGCCACAAAGGTACCGGTAATTGGTTTATTTTTCTTTATATTTTGTACAGTATTATATTACAGTACATTATTGTAATCATTTTTATATGAATATTTTTGGGTTGTGGAACGAATCATCTGAATTTCCATTATTTCCTATGGGGAAATTAGCTTTGATATACAAGCGCTTTGGATTACAAGCATGCTTCCGGAACTAATTATGCTCGTAAACCAAGGTATTACTGTACCTCCACTCACTGTCTCCTGCACTACTGCAGGCCACCACTGGAGGGAGGCTCACCAACTCAAGCTGGCTGGACACACACACAGGCAGATGCAAATCTCGCATACAATCTAGTATTTCCTCACACCCACTGAGATTCCCCAAGCTAACCTCTCAGCTAGAACCTTGGTGTACCCACTTCTTCCACTGCCCACACACACCAACATCAGGCACACAGATCCCTGCCTGGCAATGGCTTACAACTGAGCTTCTAGGCATCGATGATAGAATCAACTTATCCACACCCAATAGACATACAACAGCCTCTTCAGATTCATGCTTTCTTTTAGATCAATCAAAAACCAGCTTATTCGTTTTATATTTAATATCCCTAGATGGTCGGTGCATAGAAAAAGGTAGCATTACAAAAAGGAGATATTACAAAACGAGACATACATACATACATACATACATACATACATACATACAAGCAAACAGTATGAAAATAAAACGGGATAAAACTTACAGAAACTATGAATAACCCTGCTTGGGGGCTGAATGGAAAAACGTGGACCCCTTGAATGTGATAATTTTTTGGTTTCAGATCTCCATTATTATACTAGGAAGTTTAAAACCAGTTTCCACCCCCTGAGATCAGCCAATGAGATGGAAGGGGCTGAAAACTGAACAATTACATCTGGGTCTTAAGGTATAATTTTCCTATTGATCATCTTGGAACCCTCACAACTGTTTCCGGTTATGAATGACAGATCTGAAAGTAATGGTTCTGGTTCCAGCTATTGCTCTGCTATCCGCAGAGTCCAAACTCCAGCACTCTACGGCTAACAGAATCAGAAACACCATAAAGAGACCCAATTATCAGAACTCCTCCACACTGTATGATAAAACCCTGATGTTTCAAGCAGCTCACCTTTGTGCCACTGTTCTTTCCATGAAGGTTCTACAGAGGGCCGGTGCTAGACCATTTGGGGCCCTAGGCAAGACCAGCTACTTGCACACGCCACCCCCCACGCGCTTGAGGCGCCATTCTCCTGCGGGTTAGCTTCTGCAGGCGACAGGTGGATGTAATTTAATTTGAAATAGCCAATAGCAGACTGGCTATTGAAACCCCAACCACTGAGCAGAGGAGCCAACCTGAGAGAGAAAGTTGTCTCTCCTCTGCTCAGTGGACAGGTGCAATAGCCAGCCTGCTATTGGCTTTTGCAATTTGAAATAGATGGGGGGCACCGTGGGGGGTGAATGGTCAAGGCTGCGCCCTAGGTAGCAGTGCGCCCTAGGCGGCTGCCTAGTTCACCTAGTGGCAGCACCGGCCCTGGTTCTACGATCATATGATGTATGGGAGAGGAGTTATGAGATGACCTTTTTAAAGCATTTTGTACATTAAAATACACACAAGGTGAGGGGACACTTTTTCCAGTCTGGTGACAAACCCACCTGAACACACTTTGTCTAGAACCTTAGGAAGGGTATACATTGCTAAATGGTTCCCTGCTGGGGAAGCACAACAAACCCATGTTTGATTTATTTAACACTTCTCAGCTAACATGTATATTGTTTGTTGGCTTCCAGACTGCATTCAATAAAATAATTAACCTTTCAGGATGTCTTATGACAAGAGGCCAAAAATATGATATTTTTATGGCTGCACCATGACATATGGTACCAGTGTTAATGGCGGCGCGTGTTTGCAATGTTGGTATGTATTTGTGATGGTTTCTTCGTATGCAATGTCAGTATATTTGATGTGATGTGGGTATGTGTGTTAATGTTTCTGTGTGTGTGTGGTATCAGTATGTATACATGTGTATGTGTGTGTAGTGTCAGTATGTGTGTGGTTTTTCCTACAGGTTTTAATTTTAATCATAGCGAATCAACAGATTCACTCACACATAAACAGAAATACACACACAGAAATACGCACACACATAGAAATACGCACCCACACACACACACACAATCATACACCCACAACAAGAAATACACACACTAATATACACACAATAAGGCCCCATTACCCCGATATCTTTATGTGCAATGAGGGATATCTTTATGTGCAATGAGGGATTCCTGCGTCAGGAACTTGTGTTTTCCTGCAGCAGGAATCCCTTATCTAGCGTTTACAAATGGCAGCTGTCACCCATTCAAATTAATGATTAGGTGAACACATACCGCACACCGCATGTAATGGTATGTGATATTATTACATGAGGTTAGGAATCAATCACTCTAGATAGATAGGCAGAGCCAGCTGTCAATCACGCAGCTGGGTGGATCTCGACAGTAATGTAGCTGTAGCTCGCGGTATACTGAGCTTTGGGTCACGGGAGGACGCTAGTTTGTGTCCTCCCGTGACCCTTAGGAGAACTATGGGGAAAAGCACTGACCCCATAGTTCTCCTTTAATTTATTGATAATCTAAGCATGATTTTGCTGGCAGAAGCTGGAAGAAAGATCCCGTGTAAAAATAACATAAAATGGTCCATAAAGTCCTTGCATATAGACATGTAAACATCTGAACAATGCTTAGACGCATAACATTCTATTTACGTTCCATTCAATTTACTCTTGTGCATGCATGCATGTGTTTGTATGCATGCACTCATAAATTACTGAACTCAAAACGCAGATTTTTCTATTTGAAGTTTACAAAACTGAACGCAGTGCAAGTTGACTGATCTTTACATGCTGTGATCATTGGCCCATAGAAAACAATAGAACTGCCTTTAGATCTGTAAAAATAAAAATGCTGTACTGATAAAAAGCGTCCAATATTTTACAGCTGTGTGCATGAGCCCTTAGCTACAGGATTGCATTGGCTCACTTCTTAGCTAGCATGCAACCTGACAACTGGTTTTGGCTGAAAAGCCAAAGTAACATGCTAGTAACTGACACGGCACTGTTGAGGAGTTACTGTATGTACACAAACAGCTTCTCGCCTGGTGGAGTGCTGGGGAGGAAGAGCTCAGTGCAGTGACCGTGCTCAGAAGCTGGAGCTGCTGTACACATTTAGGACAAGTTAAACCCCAGCTCAGGCTGTAAAGACCTGCCTGCTGGACAAAGATCTTGTATTATGCCTTGCCACAGCTAGAACTCACTGAGAACACAGAGGATCATCTGAGGATCACACATTGCCCAGCCGGTGAGTAGCTTTATACACCTTTCTATGACTTTGCAGCAGCACACTGCTCTAGATCTGATCTACACTGTTCTCTTGGTGACATGCAATGTATGAAACATGTTTTGAGTGATCACAGTACCCCAATACGTAGAGGAGCACCAAGGTATCTGATCTTCTGAAGAGGAAAGTTACTAGACTTCAAGATAGTAAGTGTGGCAGTATATGTATTTGTGTTAGAAGTTTTCTAGACATTATTCTGCTGGCCAGGAAAGGTCCCTGGTTTGGAAGGTTTGTCCCTGAAAATAGGAGCCCGTAAAGCTGGCCATGCAATTAGAATTCTAACAGTGGGTGGCCCTGATGGCTCCACAAAAGTCGATTTACTCAGCTGAGTTTTGTCAAAGATATTGTACCAAAAATTGGTGGCCGTAACATTAACATTAACTGTAGCCAATCAGCTGCAGTTACTGTTGGAGTATTTTACCAGTGGCGAGCACCTGCTGTCAGAATATACTGTAATTGGCAGTAAGGGAGATTTGTCTATCCATGCTGTATAGGTAAAGGAACCTGCATGCTGAACGAAAGAAATCTATTGGTGTATGGACAACTTTAATGTTCTTGGTTTACAGTAATGACCAATTTCTGCATGCTCAGTCTACTTTTTTACCAACATTTTAGCTGATTTTTCTTAAGAAGAGTACAGGATGAGGAGTTTCAGGTTCATAAACCCTTTGTGTTACAGTCTAATATGCCATCAGAGGCAATATTGTGTGCGACTGTCATAGGAGCCTAGCTCAGCTCAGCAACATTTATTTAGAAAGTTGGCAGCATGCAATATTGAGAAACTCATTTTCATTTTAAACATTTTTTTTCTGCCAGAGCCATTTTTTAAAACATTTTTTCGAACACCATTAAATTCCCATTTTTGGCCTAAATATGAATTAAAGTGACATTAAAATCAGGTGTGAAATCTTAAAAATACATTCAAGTACCTTAACTGTTAACAGAAATGTAGCTTATTTATATGTCACTCGGCTGTAGATCCTCAAATCATCTCTGAATTGGTGCTGACACTGTCCTTCCTTCTGGAGGGTGTCTACTTTTGTTCCCCATGGTTCCTGTGTGTGTGTTGTAAAGTAGCCAGCACACCAAGATCGCTCCCACAATTTCAGTACAAATCAGTAAACTAAACATGAAATTGTAGTCCATCACGGGAGCGAGATCAGAGTGTTGACTACTTTAAAACACACACAGGGACCACGGAGAACAAAAGTAGCCACATTCCAGAAGGAAGGACAGTGTCAGCACAAATTCAGAGATGATTTGAGGATCTACAGCTGAGTGATACACAAATAAGATACATTTGTATTAATAGTTAAGGTACTTGAATGTATTTTTAAGATTTAACTCCTGAGTTTAGTGTCACTTTAACCCCTTAATGACGGAAGGTAAAATAAACTTTTGCTGCTGTGTGCTGCTTTGTAACCTAACTACCTGTCAAAAGCCGGATGCAGTACCGCCTGTAATTAACAGGCAGCACTCCATCCATGACAGGTTACACAGTGGGGAGGCTTTCCCTGCTGTGTAACCTGTTACAAGCTGCTCTGAATGGATAAAAAGCTGTCAGGTTCAGACTTGAAGCTGACAGCTTTTCCCTCCATAATACTAGGTGAGGCTCAGCCTCACCCGCTTCCCCTGACTGCACATCCCTGATGTGAGTGGCCGTCAAAAGACGGCCTGTTAGCCCCGCCCACCCGCGCAGCTGCGCAACACATGGGAAACTGACAAAATTTAAAAACAGTCAACGATGCTTGTTTACATACAAGCGATCTGGCGGCTCTCACTTGTAAGAGGTGTCGATCAGTGCCGATCAGCATAAACTTACCTTTTACTTATAAGAAGAAGATCCCACAGTGCCTCACTTTTGGGCCTCATGTCCTCCATTTAGCATTTGATCATATGGCAGCAAGTCTGCATTATAGATGCTGACATTAGTAGCATCTTTGTTACCTTTCACAGAATATTCTGTCCACATATGTGCCACAGTACACAGCTGTTGTGGCATTACATCACATCCACCTGGAAATGGCATGAATTGTACTATACCCAACCACCCTCCCGAATAACTCCTTACTTGTCCAAAGCAGGCCACATTAATATTGCCGACCTTGAAGCAAACTTGTCAGGAAAATAAAGTTGTCCAGAAAAGTTTCCCCCTAAAACAGAGCAAATAACTCCGCTCTGTTGAACTGGAGGTTGACAGGATGCACTGAGCTCAGCAGGGAGCAAGAGATTGACACTTCCAAAGTGTGTGTTTCTAATGGCTTATTCACATGCATGCAGTGGTCCATGCACTGTAAAAACTGACCAGATCTCTGCACCCGCGAGCTGCAGATGTTGCATGCAACCTGTACAACTCAGTGACATGCTGAGGCTGTAAACTGGAATTGCTGTATTATTCTGCATTGCTGTATAATGTATTGCTGGGATTTGTAGTCCTCTTATAGCCGGTGGCATTATTCTGCATTGATGTATAAAGTATTTCTGTCATTTGTAGTCCTCTGTGGCTGGTGGTATTCTGCATTGTTGTGTAATGTATTTCTGGGATTTGTAGTCCTCTATTGGGGTACAGGTAGGGATGTACTGATACTCAGGGAGTGCTAACGGTCCACAGGGTGGGGGGGCGCAATACTTGCCTTGCCCGGGCGCTTGACAACCCACGCTACTCCACTGCCTGTAAGTAAGTATATGCTTGGAGCAGTGTTTACCAGTATACCAGTGTACCATCACAGCCTGTCATGAATTTGTACTTACGGGCTGTACGCAAAACCTGCAGCTTCCGGGTGAGGACATCTGACCTTTTTTATGGGATATGGACCTCAGCTCCCATATGAACGCGTTCTAAACAAACTTAATTGAAAGATTTCTCTTTAACAGCTTCTTGGATGTGAGTGGGCTTATTTAGACGTCCTCACTCGTCCCGCTCGTGCACACCGCTGGGTGGCCCACGCGTGCGGGAAAACTGCTTAAATTGTAAACAGCCAGCGATGGCTGTTTTCATACAACCGGTCCGGTGGCTGTAGACAGGGCCAGATTCCTGACAAGGCCACCGAGGCCCGGCCTCGGGGCGGCAGGGAGCCGAGGGGCGGCACAGGTTTGAAGTCTCCCAACGCCCGTAACATTAAGTGCCGGGCGGTAATTTGTTTTCTACATTTAGCCCTGCTTTGCACAAGCAGGGCTAAATGTAGAACGGGGAAGCCACTTGTTTCTTTACAAGTGATCTCGGCGATGTTGTCAAGATCACTTGTAATTAAACTGCAGCTGGTCCATCCTCCACCCGCCGCCCCCCACACCTACCTCTCTCCATGCTGCATCCTTCCGGCTTCAACTCCCGGCTCCGTCCTCTCCTCTCTCGCTGCCGACGTCTTCATGATGGAGAGCGGTGAGCAGAGCGGCAGGGTTAAAAGTAACCCTGCTGCTCCGTGTAGACAGTGAGAGGGGAGAGCTGTCTTACCCTCTCACCTGTCACAGAAGTTCCAGCTCAGTGCTGTGCTGGAACTCCTGTATTAGAGATGACAGGGTCAATAAAGAGAACCTGTCACCTCCAAATGTAAAAAATGACAAGATAAATCAAAATTTAAAAAGTAATTTTTTTAAAGTTATAAAAAAGTAAAAAAGAAAGAAACAGTAAAAAAATTAAAACCAACCCTGCCTCCCCCGCTATCTGGTTGGCATTCGGGCTCATTGCGGAACCCAGCCTTGGGGCAGCAGGGAGGGTAAATCCGGTCCTTGCTGTAGAGCCGCTGGATCACTTGTATAATGCGTGCCGCTGCCGAACCCTGTTGTGTCTGGTGAGGGCTCGGCACTCTGTCACCAGAGATCAACGGGAGATCATCACATGATCTCCCTCTAAACTCCTTCTCTTTCTCTGAATGTAGGAATGATGTATATTACATCACTTCAACATTCAGCTGTCATTCTCCAGCTTCCGTAGCTGAGGAGAAGCTGGTGAAGCAGATCTCTGCTTAATCAGCTTCTTTGCGGGACCCTAGGTGACATTAGGGGTCCTAGAAACCACTGATGTCTCCATAAAGGGGACCTGTCTGTGTAAATTGGCTATCAAATAGGGGGATTCTTAGCCCGCTATATGATAGCAATAAAATTAGTGATTTTTTTTAAAATTAAAGTTACCAAAAAAAATGTTTAAAAAAAACCACAACATTTTTTGTTAAAGTCCACTGCCCCCACATACACACACAAACATGCATCGGGTGCACCTATGTGTGAAAATTGTTATTGCGTGAGGGTGAGTGAGTGAGGGCAATACTTTTAGGGCCATTAATCACTATTAACACTAAACAGAAAAGCTTTTAAAGCATTGCCTATGGCCAATTATGGGTATGGTATTTTTTTTGCAATTTTGCGGGTGCGCACAATTTTAAAGTTTGACATGTTTGGTGTCTATTTATCCGACGTGACCCCGTCTTATATTTTACCAAAAATATGGGTAAGAATAAATGTTTTTTAACCTAACGTAGGGAAAACATTTTTTGTTTTTTGAAAGTTTATGGTACTTTTTTCAATATATAGTAAAAAATAACCCCCCCCCCACCCCCCCAGTGATGATTATATACCACCAAAGAAAGCTCTATCTGTCCCCAAAAAATGGTATAAAATTCATTTCAGTACAGCGTTGCATGATGAAATAAATGTCAGTAAAGGACTTTACCATCTTGTCTTGAATTGTATTGTGATTGTAATGTATATTGTAAATACTGAAAAATGGCCTGGCCAGGAAGGGTGTGTAAACACCTGGTCAGCAAGTGGTTTGAACAGGGTTTGGCAGCAAGAAGAAGATGTAAGTATTTACTTTTCTTTTCCTGGGTGCTTTTTGGCCATGTTTGATTTCCTGACATGATCACTTTAAATATTAAATACAATATACCAGGGTAATCCGTCATATAGCAAATCACTAAGGTTTTGATGGAAGCAACTATTTCCTGACTCTCATACTTCTTCAAAGTTAATGAAGCTGAACCTATTCACTGAATCACTGCCCTGGAACTAGTGTGCACTCGGTGTGCACCCATCAAGACCTTCTGGTAGTGGTGTTTTGTTTTGTAACCAAGTCTCTGAAACTTATTTATTTTTTTGGTGATGTTTTGACACCGTCTGGCAGTAGTTAATAAAATCTGCAAAAGTCTACATATTCTGGTTAAAGAGATAAGGTTAATGACTAATAACCGCTACTATGCTTTATGTGGCTGGAGGAATAGTCTGCAGGAGGCTGTGCATTGGGGCCTGCAGGAGGCTGTGCATTGGGGCCTACAGGAGGCTGTGCATTGGGGCAAAGAAAAAAATGACATATTAGTAAAGATAGCCACAGTGCAGAGCGAGGGCCGCTCTCCACTGTGGATATCTTTTGTAATATCTTTTTATTATGTGGGTAGATTTATTAATTTGTGCAGAATGAAAGATGCCCTTAAATGATAGCCCCAAAAATGTTTATAGAAAATCCTTTTTTTTCTTTTAAATATGCCTCCACTTATCTGCTGCACATGTACAGTATGTCGGATTCTGGAGCATACACTCCATTTATGTTATAGACAGTGGGGGGAATTTATCAAAACTGGAGCAGACAAAATCTGAAGTAGGTTTGCACTGCAACCAATCAGTCTCATTTTCAAATCTTACCTGAGCAAACTGAAGAGAGATGCTGATTGGTTGCCATGGGCAACTGCTCCAGATTCTGTTTGCTCCAGTTTTGATAAACTCTCCCCAATGTTTGTTAGTGAAACTGACATACGTATGCTGTGACTGATGTGTGTATATATGTATAAGGACAATTATGTTGATTGGCTGGATCAAAAGGTTGGGTGGAGCTTTAGTGGCGTACTGAGTAGGTGGGGTTCTCTCTTCATCAGTTGAAGATTGTCGGACGAGGAGCGAACTTCGCTGGTTCCTGTTCGTCTGACCTTGACCATTGTTCTTCTTTTGGGACACTGAGTGGACAAAAATTGGGAGATGAGTGAGTTGAAACGCTCTTTTGGGTGATTTGCGTTCACTAGCTGATGCTCGTGGCTCTGATTGGCTACAGGAGCAGTTTGCCAATTTACTTCAGGCTGTTGCCCCTCCTCCCGCTCCTTCACCTGTGCAGGTCTCACGCATTTGTAGGTCTAGGCTTTTGGTGTGCTTCAGCCCTCCCTCCTCCCCTAGGACTCAGTGCCGCATCGGGAGCCACAGCAGAGACCCCCCTGGCCTGCCGGCCAAGCACATGCCAGCTCCGGCTGGCATTGGGCGTGGGAGGAGTCACCATCCTTGGCGGAGCCCGCGACAGCGTGGGCATACCTGTCATTCCCGGCCCCCCTTCCCTCAGCGTCACCCTTTGGAGCTTTCAGCCACCTCCTCTGGTGATGCTCTTGTCAGGGAGGCAGCCCGGCGCGGGATGAGTACAGCAGCAGGTATCAGCCTGTCATGTGGTGTGGCTGGCGGCCTTCGCCTGGGTCCTCAGCAGGAGCTGCCCTTGGCTGTGCATGCAGGGCCATCCCAGGCAGTGCTTTTGACAGCAGCCAGCAGTGCGGGGCGTATAAGAAGCAGGTGAGGCACACAGCATCAGCCCATTCGGGATGAAGAGGAGGTTGGCAGCCAGGAAATGGAAGGAATAGAGGACGTGAGCCAGCGAGCCGAGAGCAGATCTGAGGGAGAACTGTCAGAATCCGAAGATGGCAGTGTTGTTGCACCGTGGTGGGGGAAGACGTTGGACAGTGACAAGCTGTGTTTGGCTGATTCTGCCAAATGTGAAGTGTATATCTGTTTTGAGGGCCTGTTGGGAGCTCATTTAAAACCAGTGGTGCAGGAAAAAATGTGGAATGGTGAGTATGTGGAAATTTTTATGCTCCTCCCACATGAAAAATTTTATTCAGATAGGGTGAAACCTGAAGAAAGTAAGATGATGAAGAAAGGCCTCGGTATAAATTTATACTGCGTACGTTCGTCAACTGGCTGCAGGCATTTGCTATCTTGGCGGTGGTCATTGGTGAGCGGAATCCTGAGCATTGCTCAGCTCTCTTTTGCTATTTGGATGCTATTGGCGAGGCTCACAGAGTGTATGGTGGTATGGCCTGGCTTCGGTGCGATGAGCAGTTTCAGCAGCATAAAGCGGTTCGACCATAGTTGTGTTGAGACCAAAAGGACATTAGCCTCTGGATAAAGTATCCGATTAACCGATTAATCGAACTTAATAATCGGCTAACTAATCAATTTTGAAAATAATCGTTAGCTGCAGCTCTAAAGCTGATGACGTCGGCTCGGGCGGGTTCACAGTTTTCTCCATGGAGGGTCGGGGTGCCTCTGCCTCGGGACAACCAGCTGCTCAGAAAAAGGGGTTTTTTTTTCTCAATTTAAAGTAGGCTCCTGTAGGTTTGGAACCAATTGCCGGTTTAAGCACAAGTGTTCTGGTTGTGGGGGGGTCACGTGCGTTTTCCCGGTGCTTCAAACAGGGTCGGGGGTTCCAGTGAGTCTGCTGGAAAAGGGGACGATGCCGGTGATGGTAACAAGGATGCAGCCTTTTCTAAATAGGTACCCGGACAGGGAAACAGCATTTTTGTTGGGATATGGTTTTACTGCTGGTTTTCGCATTCCTTGTTCTCTCTCAACTGTGCTTTGTTTCCAAAAATGTACAGTCTGCGTATGAGCGTCCTCTTTTGGTGTCAGGTAAGCTTGAAAAGGAGGTTAGTTTGGGCCGCATGGGTGGCCCCTTTTCAGAGCCGCCTTTGCCTGAATTTGGTTGTTTCGCCTCTTGGTTTGGTGCCCAAAAAGGAACTGAATACCTTTCAGTTGATCCACCACCTCTTTTGTACTGTGTCGTATACATCTTTCAATGTCTATTGGGTCAGGGTTCTCTTTTGGCTAAGACGGACATTTGAGTCGGCCTTTTGTTTACTATCTATGCATAACAGTGTTTTCATTTTTTGGGTTGTTTCTAGCAAGGGTCCTATTTTGTTGATCGTTGTTTGCCGATGGGCTGTTCAGTCTCCTTTTGAGAAGTTCAGTTCTCTTTTGGAGTGGGTTGTTTGTAATGTGTCGAGTAGTGCTTCGGTTATTCATTACCTTGATGATTTTTTGTGTATTGGTCGTCCCTCTTCTAATGTGTGCAGTGTTTTGGTGGCCACTTTACAGCATATGGCTGACCATTTTGGGTTTCCCTTGGCTCCGGATAGAACGGTGGGGGGCTAGAGATTGATACGGTCAATATGGAATGTCGTTTGCCTGGAATTCTGGGTGGTCCAGACTATACCAAAGATTTCCAGGTTCGACAGGCCATGAAGGGTTACAGGAAGGGTCTGAGAAAACCGGATGCTCGCCAGTCAGGGCCTTTTGTTATTTCAGGTGATCTTTTAGTTCTGTTGAGGTTCTTGTGCTCCTCTGGGTTTGTCTGTTTGTTTACGGAGGCTTTTACTTTGGCCTTTTTTGGCGTATTCTGACTCCGATTGTTCTATTAACAATTTATCCCTTGCTGAGACCTCTATGCCTGGCCTGTATAAGCAGATATAATCACTGCGGACAATCCTTATCAGATAACTGAACTCACCAAATACCTTTTCATCCACAAAGAGCTTTATTATGTGCAGCAGGGTCACAGCAGACAACAGGATACAGCAGATGAATGAACAGACAGTATTTGAAGGTCAGAGATGGTAATGTTTCCAAGTAGATTAATATGTGGCCATGTTACTATCAGACATTTTGATGCCAGAAAACGACAAGTCTAACAAGAAGTGGGAAATGTATCATAGCTGGGAGAGAACACAGAAAAACATGGTGCAATAACCCAAAACGACCACAAGATGTCAGTATAATAACCAGCTTTACTAAAACCAAAGATAATGGCTTAAGGAAAATTAAATGATGTAAATTCTCATTTCACAATAATACGAATATTAACCATGACTATGCATTGAGTCATATTTTTATGACTGTGTAACAGCACACTCCCCGTCTGGCATTGTAAATGCCACTGTGTTAAATCATAACGGTAGTTATGCAAATGCAAATACACAATAGTGCAATTTGTGTTTATGTCTTGAAGACCTGAATGACATAAAAGAGAACATGGATATAACGCAACAACAATAACTCTTAGGGGCTGATTTACGAAGCCCAACACGCACACGCGCAGGCTGCGTGCGCGTTGTTGTTGTTATATTTTTGTGTCTGTAGATTTATCAGTTTTCTGATTTTGGCCAGGATGTTTGCATTGCTGTATGTGGATTAATTCCACTCACTTGATGCAGGATTTGAACCGGGGAAATAGGTGTTGTGTGGCAGGTCCTCTAACCGCTCAGCCACTGGGCTTCCCTTTGCTGTTTGTTGGTTGTTGCACATCCCTATTGTATCCTCGGCATTTTAACACGCCATGCGCGCGCGTTGGTAGTATTTATCAAGCATCTTTATAACCTGCATACGCTTCCGCGCCAAGCGTATACGCGCGCGCGCAATCGGCGTGTTTTTGCATGGCGTGTTTGTGAGGTTAGTAAATCAACCCCTTAGAGTCCATAGATGTGGACTTGTAACTTGTTCTTTGGACCTGAAATATTGAAAAGAGAGAACATATATGCACAAGTCCAAATATCAGATGAAGTCTGTGATGGCCATCAGCATAGCAGACTTGATTGCTGGACACTCCTTCAAGTGTAATAAGTCACTTCTCCATGAGAGGCAAACTTGTAAAGTTCCATAAAAATAGGATAGTCCCTTTGGTAGATTAAAGACACTTTTAAGCACGTCCATCCTTGGTGTTAATGGTGCACGTTAGTAGCTTAAGAACATGGCACTCACGTAATTACAGCTGTAAATTCTCCACGTGAAACAAGAACAGTTCCAAGCTTCTGTGTGAGAAGAGTAGCTGGGGTAAGGATGGCTATGAACTCTGAATCTGTAGACACATAACTGTTGATGAATGGATTGAGCTAGACAGTTGGATTGATTTTAGGTATGTCCTGCTTGTCACAGACACATTTCATCTCTGTGCTAGAGATGTTATGTTGTGCACTGCATATTAGAATCAGTTCACTTTGAGCAATGTCTTTTGCAGAAAGAGGATTTTTGGCATACAGTATGTGCCAGTCCTGGCGGTAAGTATCTTTGGGCTTAGTGTGAAATGCATTATGGACTAGCCTTGCAGTAGTGCGTTCAAGCCTTGTCCACTTGGAGAAACTTTCAAAGCGTTTACAGCCCAAGACAAGTCTTTGTTCAGATCTGGTGACAAGGGTTTTGACTTCAGGATGAATCTCTGGATCTTTGACAGGTTCTAGAAGACTGAAGATTTCAGCTGTAGTTTCTTCTGGATGATCCAGCAGGAAATCAGGGCCTGTTAACCAAGAAATATTTGCAAAGACACTTGCAGACACTGGCCTGGTGGCATGATCTGCAGGATTAATTTCAGATGGCACATAATGCCATTGTTCAGGTTTAGAGGATTTCCTGATTCTTTCTACACGGTTACTGACATAAACATAGAAATGTTTTGTCTGATTGTTTATGTAGCCAAGAACAACTTTGCTGTCTGTGTAGAACTTGATGTCTATCTGAATGTCTATCTCACACAGTATCAAATCTGCAATGTCTACAGCAGTGGCAGAGCTAAGGAACAAAGGGCCCTAGTGCAAATTATTTTTTTGGGCCCCCCCCAAAAAAAAAACTCCACAAACACAGCGCTCTCCTCCCGCAGCGCTCGGCCGACTGTCACTTTCTCTCCTCCCCGCTGGGACACAGAGCAGCGCCCAGCGGGGAGGAAAGAGAGCACGGATGCGCTGCTCTGTGCTGGGCCCCCTAGAGGCCGGAGGCCCTGGTGCGTCCGCACCGCCTGCACCGGTGGTAGTTCCGCCACTGGTCTACAGCTAGCACAGTCCCACAACGTTCAAGCCTCGGATTTGTGTGTTCAGACTTGGGTGCTAACTTCGCTTTCCCAAACAGCAACCCTACATGGGTTTGATTAGAACTGTGTCTTACCTTGAGGTAGGCGACAGCTGCTTTGGCCTCAGTAGATGCATCTGAGAAGATGTTGATCTATTTTCTATGACTTGCAGCAAGGGAGGCTGAATTGTAGCAGTGTGCCATGTGGATTCCAATAAAAGCATGTAGAGATTGCTTCCAGGACTCGCATCCCAAACTCCAATAGTCTCTGATAGCTGTTTCGGTAAGGATTTACCTTGTATGGTGATGGGGGCCACAAATCCCAGTGGATCGTATGGACTGTTTACCACTGACAGAACACCATGTTTGGTTAATGGCTTGTCTGCAGCGCTAACTTGAAAGCCGAAGGTGTTTTTTAATAAGTCCCATCATAAGCCCAGACATCTCTGTACAGGTGGCATGTCCATTCCCAGATTTAAGTCTTTAAATCCTGTGGCATGGTCACCATGTTGAAAGGCTTTCATAACAACAGCATTGTTTGAGACAGTCTTGCATAGTCTGAGATGCTTGAAGACCACCTGTGCTTCCCAGGACCCCAGGTGGAGGCAGGCATAAGCTGGTGCCCCCATCAAGGTTCCTCTGGTCTGTCTGTAGAAGGCCCCAGCGAATTGGAAAATAAGTATTTTGGAGAGCGAACTCCAAGAGTTCCAGCAAAAATTTGTTTTTTGGGCCTGCTCGTGGAAAATGGTTCTCTAGGAAGAATGATACTGCCTCTAACCCACAAACATCTGGGATAGATGTATATAACGATTCAACATCTATACTGGCTAAGAGGAACCCCCTTTCAGTTCTTATATACCGAACACTTAGGAGGCATTTCACGTCCTTCACATATCTTATCACTTGATTTCATCACTATATTTGGGGTGTTTTTCAATTCAAGAAGGGCCTTTCTCTCTGCTCTGGAAAGATTATCTTTATTTTTGGATGTTCAATCTCCTTTCCTTATGTCCTGAGTCCATGACTTAAAGACTAATATGTCTATTATTGGTGAAAATAGTCATGGTGTTAGATTTTTTCTTTAGATGCATAGTTCTTCTTTCAATTGAGGAAATATCAGATTCCATTTCCTTTTCTATATTTTTCCTCTAGTAAGGCCACTAGGTCATTATATACTTGTAAATCTTCTACATCTATATTGTCCATTTCTTCCGATATATTTGTCTTTAGTACTAACTCTATTCTCTTGCAGGTAACGTAGCTATACTTTTCCTAAAGTATAGATTCAAGTCTTTATACATCGTGAATGCATCCATTCCCTCAACTGGAGTGAAGGACAGACCACTCTATAACAGACTGATATGGTCTTTATTCAAGGGAAAGGTGGATAGATTAATCAGATTATTATTTTCCTCTTTTATCTCACTTTTTAAACTTACCTGAAGTCTCGTCGACTCCTCGTTTTGATTGGTATCTTGTTGTCCTGTGACCCAAGGATTCCTTTTCCATCCCCACTCACTATATCTTCTCGATTTCCTCCATTTTGTTTTAACTGTTCTGGGTGGTCTCTCTCTTCTAAAAAACTCACCAATTTTCGTTGTCCTTCTCCCCTTACTTTTACTGGCTGAATATTCCCCATTTGTTCCTTCCTGTTTTCTATATGATCTTTCTCTTGAGTGACTTCTCCCTCTTGTTTGTGTTAGATGAAAGATTTCCCCCTTCTCCCAATCTTCTAGATCCCTTTGATACTTGGATTGCTTAGTTGATCTTAAGTTATTTTGTGTGTTCTTTCAACTTCTTTTTAAAAAAACCCATTTTGTTTATTAAAGCTTTCATGATCTTTAAAGAGAGATAAGATGACGGACCACATAGAGATAATTAAGTGGATTGGGACTGCAACTAATGATTATTTTCATAATCGATTAGTTGGCCGATTATTTTTGCGACTAATCGGCAAAAAAAAAAATACCATCCTTAGTTTAAAAATCAAATACACAAAGGCAGTGTTACACACATAAAGTTTACTTTAGAATAAAACTGCATGCACAATTATTTGCAATTGTTTTGCACTGGAACACACAGCATTGCAGTACCGTGCTTTCAAAAGCGGGCGATAACACTGTGGGTGGGAGGCGCGTTTGAGTTGCAATTGAAATCAATAGCACCGAATTTGTCAGGCCGAAACTGAAAATTACCTTTTTCCCACCTTTTTTATAATTTTTTTAAATAATTGTATTGTAAGCACATGGAGCTTGAATAGCCTCAGCTAGCAAATGACAGCTGCCGGTGGCAAGATTCTGCAGGTAGTGGGCGGGTGCAATAGCCAGCCTGCTATTGCCCATTTTAAATTGCAATAGCCAATAGCAGGCTGGGTATTGCACCTGCCCAATGCTTGCTGTGCCTACCTCCCAGCGTGGAGGCGAGAGCTACCGGTTCCAACTAATCGATACTGTGAATAGTTGACAACTACTATCATGATCGATTAATCGATTCGTTGGTTGCAGCCCTAAAGTAGATCAGTTAGGGTGCATGTGTTTAGTGAATTGCAGTAAATTATCTTTTGTGAAACCATGTTCAATTGGGCTTTTGTTTTGAGGGGTAGTCATTTTATTTTTTTGGGGGGGTTGTTTTTTTGTGTTATTAGGGGCTTTTAAAGGAGAATTATGGGGAAAGTGAAATACACTCATACCCATAATTAGAGCCAAAGTGTGACACTGAAACTGTCACATGTCGGCTCTATTGATCCAGAACTGAGTGATCAGCGGTAGGTGATCGCTCAGTACTCGATCAATAGAGCCATCATCTCCCTGCAGAGATTGGTGACTGTCAGTCACTGCTCCCTGCAGGGATTCCCCCCTGCCCATCTCCATTCCTCCAGCGCTAACTGGAGGGACAGAAGGGGGGGGGGGGGCGGGCACAGCACAACCCAACACATATGGTGTGCACATACCCTAATAGCTCCCTGGAAGAAGGGACAGTACAGTACTGTAAATGTTAATATAAGGTTCTTGTCACGGTGTCTGCTGTGTTCATACTCTCCTAAATGTATAAATTATATTTTTCTAATCAATAAAGTAAGCCATTTGGCTGATTAATTATCTAATTTTGGTTGGAGTATAACTTCTTTTTCCACCTCACTGCTTCTTACAGAGGTGGTATTTCTACACAGTACAGTACTGGTGACCACAGAAGCTGGTTTTTAGGTGATCCACAATATTAAGAAATTATATGTAGGCGCTTTCAGCTCACAGGACATCTGTATACAGGTATTCCTCACTTAACGACCGAGTTCCGTTCCTACGACCAGGTCGTTAAACGGATTGGTCGTTCAGTGAGGAACTCTATACAGTACTGTACTGCATTAGTACAGTACTGTATAGCGTTGCCGATGTACAGTACCGAACAGTGTATCGGGGAAATACTTACCGGGACCTGCAGTGAAGATCGGAGGATGTCACTTTCGCCGGCGACACGTCGCACTGACACTGACGCGCAAGGTCGGAGGTCGATCGGCGGTCCGTCGTAAGTGCGAGTGGTCGCAAAACAGGTAAGTCGGTAAGTGAGGAACATCTTTATTGGGCTTTGCAGGAAAAGAGTCCCATTTTCTACATCCCCAATAAAGAAGAGCCTAGTACACAATTATTTAGGGCTAGTGTACATGAGTTATGGTGTCTATGGTTTAAGGATGATTCAAGTGCTTTTATTGTGCGGAAGGGCTGTTGAAGGTCTCAGGAGGTGTGCAGAGGATCTCAGGAGAGGTGTGGAACGTCTCAAGAGGGGTGGAGAGGGTCTCAGGAGGGGTGTGGAAGGTCTCAGAAGGGGTGCAGAAAGTCTCAGGGGGAGGGAGGCAGAGGGTCTCATGAGGGCCGGCAGAAGCGCTGTAAACAGGCACTGTGTTGTTCCCCAGAAGGCTGCCGCGAGGTCCCCAGCAAGAGTGGGACCTAAGGCAGCCATTTGAATTTGAAAAAATTAAAGGGCCGGCATCGGTTTTTGGTATTGGGGCATTTTCACAAGTATGAGTACTCATGAAAATGCCCAGTATCTGTATTTTTGAATCCCTACAGGTTACTGTTCCTTACATTGCTGAGCAATGTCAGGAATAGAAACTTGTATTGTTACATAAAATAAATGATTGCACAGTCATATACAATCACTAAAATTTCTGCATATGACTAAGCAATCATTTATTTTATATGACAATACAAGTTGCTATTCCTTAAATTGCTCAGCAATGTAAAAAATAGTAACTTGTATTCCCATATAAATGTTTGTTCGGCCTCAGTGCCAAACAATCAGCAACATGCAGGGTCACTCACTAACTTAAGGGCCACACAGAAGTTGCATCTTCTACAGATCTCTGGTAGGCTTCCCCACACATGCACCGTCTCCCCGTCTCCTAAGCTCAGCTCCCGCTCTGATGTCAGAGCCGAAGAGATCACTCGGGAGCTGCACTGTGGATGGATGGAGTGATCTGATTCTGACAAGAGGCAGAGGTTGCTGCGGCTCAGTTGCTAACAAGCCACGGACTGGTACCAGTCCACAGTCCTGGGGTTGGGGACCCCTGTTGTAGAGGACACTAATAGAAGATTTGGATTTTTCAGTGGATAGTGTGCAATTCCCCTGAGATTAGTGATCAAGGGGGTGACCCCCTATGTACTGAATATTTGTATTCATATGACATCAGTGAGAACGGCGGGAAAGAAACATTTTGGTGGACTTATTGGTGTTGATATTGTTATTACATTTTAAGTTGTAGTTGACTTAATTTAATCGATAATCAACACTATTAATATCTCATAAGTTTACAGTGTAACTTCAAAGAGTGGGAAAGGGTTAAAGTAAACCCTGTTTCAGATTTTCATCACTAACTCACTGGGTAAATTTCCCATTATGTCCAGTCCCAATGACCACAAAGGAAGTAAGGGGAATCTCCAATGGAAACACAGACCGCAATAAAAACCTTTGAATGTATAAGTGAGGCGCTACAATCTCATGCTATTGGTATCGTGCAATTGGAGTGACACTTTCCTTTATGGTGCTTAAATGCTTGCTTTAGTGAGGCTGCTCCCATGCAGCCAAAATACTCTTAAACTGATGAGGGAGGCTTGGGTGAATTCTAAGGAAGAAAATGGGGTACCAACACGAATGGTAGAGCTCAAAAGTAATTTTTTTTATTAGCAATGAATCAATAAAACTGCCAACGTGTTTCAGAATCCCCCTTCATCAGGGCATGTGAATTGGGCTCCATCAGGAATGGTTGGACTAATAGGATGTGGGACAACAATGGTTATCACATTCCGAGTAAGGTGTGTGCTAGCTAGTAAAGCAACCCTAAGGTTGTTTTCTTCATTAGACATAACAACTACTAATCCAACTCCTGTTAATACTGTCCCCAGTAGAAAGATTCTCTTCACTTTTGGCCACACAGGGAAAGAGAGGAATATCGCTAACAAAGATTATAGCAGTAAAAATCTGTCAGGTTCTACCATTCCATTCCCTTGCCTTTGAGGACCTGAGGACTGGTCTCCTCTGCCATCTAAAAGTTATGTTCTTGCTGATCCCACTTTCAAGATATCAAAGATCTTTCAAGGTTCTTTATCAGATCCAAGTCTCCTGCCCTCTTCTCCCACATACAGTATAGTTACTGATAAATTAGCTTTCAGTTCATTAGATTTTGTATCCGTACAGCTTTTAAGATTCTTCAAGACTTGCTTACATTTATAATTCCTAAACAATGATAATTGTAAGCAGGCTGTCAGGCCTGAACATGCTGTTGTTATGGAGCAATTAAAAAACAATTTTTAGTCACACTTATTTGTTTTTAAGTCGTAATATATAGTGCATATGAAGATATATGAAGATCAGTTAGCTCAGCTATTGATATGTGGCACTTCAGATGTAATTGCAATAGTCTATGCAATTTCTCTGTCAATTAAAACCAACATACAGGGTAAACTAATGTAAAGATTTTGTAAAGAAAACTCTACAATAAAATATTGTATTTAAAAGGTGAACTCTAGGCAGATATAAAAGACACTGACTATTGCAGATCTGTAATACATCATTATTTTTTTTTAAATTAAATTACATTGATTTTTATAAATGTCTTGCAGTCTCTGCACAGCAGGGTTGAAGTGTGAGAGAAAGAATCAGTTTGGCTTTTTTTTGTTCACTTTTGGAATGAGTGCTTACATCTGTCAGGTTTTTTTTTCTGTGTTCCCGCTGTGGAGATTACGAGCCCATTCCCACCCAATGCATTGTGATGCATTTCTTAGCACATTAAAAAACGCATATGCACAAAAAAATATTATTATAGGGATGTTCAGATACCAGTTCAGATACCAGTGCAGATACTTGGCATTTTCACGAGAACTACCAGGGAATGCAGAGGTTGCAGCTGGGACCTGGCTCTGGCACTCCACCACTGTCCTGAAATCATTAGTCTGTATTGTTTTAGAAAAAATGTAACATGACACTAAACAAAAATGTATCAGTACTTGTACAAATGTGAGTATTTGGACAAGTTTCAGTACTTGTTCTTGAAAAATTGGTATTGGTGCATCCAGTGGTGTATTCTGGTTTGGGGATGCCCTAGGCAAGACAAAACTCGGCGCTCCCCCCTCACACTAAATGTACCCCACTCGGCTGTGGTCTCAGGTGGGCTTTGCAGGGTTTGTAGTGGGCTTTGCAGACAGCGGAGCCCCCTATGGATTCTGCAGAGCTCACCACAGATCCTGCAAAGCCCCCTGAGACCCGGCAAAGCCTGCAGGGTTCTCAGGAAGGCTCTGCAGGGTTTGTGGTGGGCTTTGCAGGCAGCGGAGCCCCCTACCGATCCTGCAGAGCCAACCAAAAGGTATTGCACAGCACACCTGAGACTCTTTGGTGGGCTGTGCAGAATCTATGCTGGGCTCTGGCAGCACAGTCCTCTTACCTTGCACAGCCTGACCACTTTGGAACAGGGCCTCCTCATCCTCGGCGCCCGACACAGCCTCCTTGTCATCTTCGCCCGCCCGACTGGAGCTCCGGCGACGCCTCCCACCTCCTCTGTTGGTGTCTCTGCAATCTTCGCCCCCCGCCTCTTCCTCTCTGGGGCCGCTTGCCAAATTTCATACTTTAAAATAAAATGTAACTGTATCCGGTATGGTACTACAGACACCAATATACACACAATAAGGCCCTATTCATATCTGTAGGTTTAGGTGCGTGTAGGGATTCCTGCATCAGAAACTTGCGTTTTACTGCAGCAGAAATCCCTAATCTGGTGTTTACAAGTGGAAGCTGTCACCTATTCAAGTTAATGATCAGGTGACAGTAGCTCCATGTAAACGTCTGCACACCGCATGTAATATGTGATATGATCACATGCGGTTAGAAAACACTCTCCCTGGATGCACAATCATTGCATCCAGAGAGAGTGATTGATTCTTAACTGAATGTAAACATATCACGTATCTTTGCATGCGGTGTGCAGGCATTTACTTGCAACTGCTGTCACCTGATCATTACCTTAGGTGACAGCTGCCATTTGTAAACGCCAATTTAGGGATTTCTGCTGCAGGAAAACGCAAGTTCCTGACACAGAAATCCCTAATACCTAATAGCACTTAAAATCGAGGTGTGAATGCAGCCTAATACACTTCTACTACCCCCCTACATGTAAAAAAAATACAACCCCTGTACATATAAAATAATACTCCCCCCATACACATGAGAAAATACAGCTCTGGCCAGTGTCCCCCCCACACACACACTTTATATCTGTAATATAGATATATATCCATATATCTATATAGATATATATCTATATTACAGATATAAAGTGTGTGTGTGTGTGTGGGGGGGGGGGGGCTGCATGGGGTGTGAATATTTATAAAATTTTGACTGGGGTTGTAATATATATAGAACCCCAGTGTCAGTGTCCCCCCACACACATTTAATATAACTACCAGTGCCACCCCCCCTAAAATACAATCTAGAGCCCCTGGCCCCCCCTCTCCTGCTTAGCTTGTTGCAGGGAGGTACGTCGGTCCCGGTGATCGGTGGTCAATTGGTGAGGTCTACTCCCAATCGATCCTGCACAATCCTTCCGGCCAGCGTTCACTGAAAGAGCGCTGGTCGAAAGGATTCGAGTGCCGGCGCAGACTCAACTACACATCTGCATCCGACAGAGATGCAGACCGTGTAGCTGCTCCCGCAAGTGAGGTCCGTGACCACGTACCTGACTTCTGAGCTGGCTGCGGGTCACAAAGTGCCGGTTCGCGGACCGGTACATTGAGACCCCGGCATTTTTGCCGCTCCATAGAAATCTGCCGCCAGAGGCAAATGCCTTGTTTGCCTCGCGGCAGATACGCCCCTCAGTGCATCCCTTAACCACTTGAAGTCCGGGGTGTTAAACCCCTTTCCCATTCAGGCCATTTTTCAGTATTCAGCGCTGCAGTAATTTGACTGACATTTATTCAGTCATACAACGCTGTACTGAAATTAATTTTATAACCTTTTTGGGGACAGAGAGCTTTCTTTTGGTGGTATTTAATCGCCACTGCGGTTTTTATTTTTTACTATATTAAGGAACATTTACAGAAAATTAAAAAAAAACAGTTTCCCCTATATTAAATTCTAAAACATTTATTTTTGGTAAAATATAAAAGACGGGGTCACGTCGGGTAAAAAGACACCAAACATGTCAAGCCTTAAAATTGCGCACGCGCGCAAAACCTCAAAAAACTACATAACCCAAAATTGGCCATAGGCAATGCTTTAAAAGCTTTTACCGCTCATCAGTTTAGTGTTATCAGTGATTGATGGCCCTAAAATGATTGATCTCATTCTGACGTTCGCGGCGATATGTAACATGTGTAGCGCAATTGTCGTTTTCGCACGCTGACACATCTGACGCACATTTACGTTTATATGCGCGTAAACGAATGGGGGGACTTACTTTTGGGGGTTTACTTTTTTTATTTGTGACTTTTTTTTTTTACACTTATTGTTACTGCTATTACATAGGGGGATACAATCCCCTATATATTAGCAAACGCACACTGACAGGTCCTCTTTATGGAGACATTAGGGGTCTCTTTTGAATGTTTCTCTAGTCTAATCTTGGAGCGGGAAAAGTATCTGTACTTGTACCGAGTACGGTACTTGGTATCTAAACATCCCTAATTATTATACAGGATTTATATAGCGCCAACAGTTTGCGCAGCGCTTTACAATATAAGGAAGACATTACAAGCACAAGACAAGATGTTAAGGAGGGCCCTGCCCGTGAGGGCTTACAGTCTAAAAGGGAGGAGTAAGTGATACATGAGGAGGTAGCTGTGTGGGGATGAATTGTTTGAGAACGTGATGGTTAAGTGGTTAGTTTGAGGTGGGATAGGCTTCCCTGAAGAGATGAAATAAAAATAGTGGGCTTTCATTGGTGTAGTTCTCACCAGTGCGTTGGGTTGCAATTTGAAAAAATAGAGCATGCTGCATTTTTTAGCACCGCAATGCATGTAAACACATGCAAACCCATGCAAATGCTTGTGAACACATCTCTTTTGATAGTAGCAGTGATGGTACCTCATAAAAGATATGTAAACATATGCATTTTACATGCTTTTTTATGCGTTTTTATGCGTTTTTCGTGGGAATGGGCCCTACTCTCTCTTTCTGTCATGCTCACCATTGTTACCAAGACAGAAAGTGATGGCAGTTTTTTTGTCACTAGAACAAATGCTGAAGGTAACCCTTTTAATGGGGACACCTGTTGCAGTTACAGTGTGAAAGGGGAATTCCCCTCACTTTGTAGAGATTTGCTTGAGACACAGGGCACTCTTGTATGCAAATCATGATTTAAAGTAACACTAAACTTAGGAGTTAAATCCTAAAAATGCATTTCAGTACCTTAACTATTAACAAAAATGTAGCTCAATACATATAAGTAACCTAAACATGAGACTGGAGTCCATCAAGGAAGCGAGCTTGGAGCGGTGGCTACTTTACAACACACACAGGGTCCATGGGGAACAAAAGTAGCCAGCCTCCAGAAGGAAGGACAGTGTCAGCACCAATTCAGAGATGATTTGAGGATCTACAGCTGAGTGATACACAAATAAGATACATTTTTGTTAATGGTTAAGGTACCTGAATGTATTTTTAAGATTTAAAACTCCTGAGTTTAGTGTCACTTTAATGTAGAAATCAGCACTTGCCCCATGACTACTCTCCCTCCATACTGAGTAAAGACACTTATTGCAGTAAAGGGATAATGTGGAGGTGTAAAGAAAGCAGGATTAGGAGTGTTAAGCACCGATCTTCTTTAAGTTTTTTTTTGTGTGTAATAAAGCACTGAAAACTGGGGCTAAACCTTGTTCAAACCTACAGCTAGCACCTCTAATAAAGAACTATCCACAAGAGAGAAACTTTACCTACATTAAAAAATAACTGTATTACATATTTGGACACTACATGGCAACCAGCTATTACAATACACCTTTGGTCATGACTATGTAACATAAAACATAATACCGTGGCCAGATTTGTACTACATAGTGTATTAAAGTGGACCTTTACCCCCTTTCACTAAATACCACATCAGCATTCAGCTCTGCATGCTGATATAAATTTATCTTACATTCATTAGTTAAACATATTTTTCTTTTACTTACAATTATTGTTTTTCCACTTCCTGGTCCTCTTTGGCATTAGTGATGTAATCCAGGCCTAAGAGATGCATCCTGGGAAGGCTACATTACAGTGCATTGCTGGGAAATCCCATCTATAATCTCACAAGTTCTCAGGGAAATGTTCCTCCCCTGAGATGATGTGCATGGTAACATGTCCTAGTCACGTGTCAGAGTTCCAGGGAGTAAAGGAAGATCTAGTAACTTGCCCTTAGTTAAAATGGCCACTAAGAGAACAATGGGGAGGGTAAAAAAAATAAGGTATGCAAAGAATAAAAAGCCTGCATTTATCTATTTGTATACGTTTGCATCTGTTGGTAGATTGCCATTACTAAACATTTCAAAAGGTGACTTTGTTGTCATTTTAAAGATAAGGGTAAAGTTCCACTTATTATGCAATGTACACTGTAGTGTAGAGCCACTCAGTAGGAAAAAAACACAAAGCACTGGAATCAGTGGGGGAAAAACAAAACACAGGTACATTGGTGTAAGTGGGAAAGAAACATGAAATAAAAAGACATTGGGGTCTATTCACGAAGCTGCCGAAGGATCTAGCCGTAGCTTCGGCCGATCCTCCGGCTAGCTTCGGTTACGGGAGTCCATCGGTTAATTCAAACCGAGAGCCTGCTGTACGGGCTATTCACAATAGCCCGTACAGCTCCCGATCATGGCCGAGCGGCTCAGCCGAGCCGAACGCATATGCATCGGCTCGAATGAAGCCGGATGGAAAGCGGAAGCTGGCAGAGCGTCCGGCCATTGGCCGGCCGACAGCCTGCTTCTGACAGCTGGGCGGAGCCAGCCGTGATCTTACGGCTGGCTCCGGCCACTTTCAGAGAGATCAGCGTCCCTGGTTAACTGCTAACCAGGGACACTGATCTCCAAACAGCTAACTCTCCCTGGTGCTGAAATTAGCCGTACCAGCCTGAAGTGAATAGCCGAACAGTGTTCGGCTCACTTCACTTCAGATCGGTCATTCACTCGGCTGCCCTCGGCAGCTTTGTGAATAGACCCCATTGATGCACAGTGGACTCTTACCTGAGTTGCACTGTTTTCCTTACTTCTCACCGGAAGTATGCAGATACTGTAGGGAAGGGTAATCCCCTTCCCTACAGTATGACTAGTGTTGGCATAGATCTGAAGTCAGGTGTAGGAATGAGAGTTCCATTACTCAATGTCTTCTCTGCCAAAAGATGTGTAATTCTCTTCAATCAGTCTTGCAGTCCAGACAGCCCTATCAGACATCAATGTCAAGTGCCTGACCTCAGTTGGCCTGACCTGAGGTAATCCCTGTGCTTGCCTCTCCTGCATGCATTTTTACAGTGTTAGATTGACAGCACTGTGCTAAGCAATTGAAACACAGAGGAGTGATGGCAGAAAAAGATCAAGTGGTCCATTGAGTCTGACCCTTATTTGATTTTTTTTGACCTTTTGTCTGAGTATGTAGTTGTCTGTGTTTGTCCCATACATGCCTAATTTCACATTACTGTTGACTGACTAGCTCTGGCATTAGTAGCTCTGAGTGGTAGCACTTACTCTCTCAGTCTGAGTACTATAGTGAAGGGGATCATAAGAAGCTCCTACAAATGCAAATATTCTTTACTTGTGTTTAAAAATATATATTTAATGCTTTTTAATAAAAAAATACATGGATGAAATTGTGTTTTTACATCTAAGGTAAATCCCTATGCAATCTTTAGAAATTATCTTGCATATGTAGGCTTTAGAAAGGAGCTTGCCTGTGTCATTTCTAAGTTTTGTGAATTTGATTTTGTGGATTTGCATATTTACCAGTGAACAGTTTGTAAAATAGTTCTATGACCCAAATGTAATAAAACTTATCTTCAGTATAACTGTGTATAAAGAAGACATTTTATCCTATACTGTATGTTTATAATCTAGTGGTTGGAAAAGTGTTGTCAACCCAGAGTCACGTGGAAGATCCATGGCAGCTGCTATTATGCAAAAGAATGTGGCCACCAAGTATTCATTATGTTATAACAAATATTTATTGGTTTCTTCGGTACAGCAGATGTGGGGAATGTTATGTCCCTTCTCGATAATGCTGCTCGCTGGAGTGGGCAGCTGAGTGGAAATTTTTTTTTGAACTAGCTAGTTAACATTTGCTGCAAAATGTAGTGATTTAAATATCTTGGGAGTAATTACATCACATTTCACATATAAAGCATGAAATGTCAACAACATTGTATTGTGTTTTAATAGTAAATATTTGTATTTTGGTGATAGAGTTATCATTATTATTATTATACAGGATTTATATAGCGCCAACAGTTTGCACAACTCTTTACAATATAAGCAGGACATTACAGTTGACAAGATGGTTTGGAGTGCCCTGCCTGTGAGAGCTTACAATCTAAAATGGAGGGGCAAGTGATAACAAAAGGTGGCAGCTGTGTGGGAATGAGTTGTTTGAGAGAGTAATAATTAAGCAATTAGGTTGAGGAGGGATAGGCTTTCCTGAAGAGATAAGTATTCGTGGATTGCCTAAAGGCAGACAGCGTAGGAGATAGCCAGACAGGTTGGGGTAGGGTGTTCCAGAAGTTGGGAGAGACTTTAGAGAAGTCTTGGAGGCGAGCGTGGGAGGAGTTGAGGAGGGCGCTAGAGAGCAGTGTTACTGAGTGATGAATCTTGGCACCCATTCCAGCAGCATGGTAGGGGTCAGTTTAAATGAAGCTACATAGGAACTACTAACAAAGAGGTTACCAGCACTGGATTAAATGGCTATGGTTAAGTGACATGAGAGAAAGTTGTGCAAAAGTAATGTTTGGTAGTAGGCATTATTGTTACATACTGTATGTTGCTGCTTAACAATACTTACATGTGGTGGTTGCATTAGGTTTCTTATTTATGGTTTTTTACTTTAATTTTCACCTGGCGATCCGGCCAGTAACATACATCCTGTCTTAAAACAATATAAATAAAAGCTTTGACCATTGTAAGCATCCCTGTCAGTGTAAAATAGCTTGTTTCAACTCTCTAACTGCCACTTGTGCTGAACATCTGATCTGCTGAAGTGTATGAACCAAAAGATTTTCTTAATTGAAACAGGATCAGAAGAAATTCAGAGACACCTGGGTTATACTGCCACCTACAGGAGGAGTTTGACACTGGCAAAAACAAAAAAATGTAGCCAATCAGGTCAGCCAGTCAGCATAACCCCTCCCACTCCAATTATGCTTCAATTTTTGCTAGTGTCCTAGGAGGACAAGCATCTTTTCTCTCATGAGAAAAGTTTACCATTTTTTACTAGGCATTTTTCATTTTTCTTTTATCTTTTTCCCTCCAATCAAGACTTCACTGTTACACTGAAGAGTTCACCAAATCGGCGAATCCTCAGTGCTGGTTTGGAGACTGTACTCGGACCCCACTAGATGGAAGATTGAAGGGCCTGCCTGTAATGTGATGATCAGGCACTGAGCTCTGCTTGTTGCTAAACTTGCTTTACAAGTCCAGTATTTTACAAATTAGGTTGATAAGTTAGGTTAGGTTAGGTTGAAACCTTATTCAAAACTATGCAACCTCAAATAGCTATTGTGTCAATCTGCCAGACTTTAGGGGAATGGATTAAGTATATGTCCAAGGAACCCAAATCCTTACTGACCATTCAATTATTTGCAGCTTTTGCTTGCTGGAACTAACTCATTGCTTGGAGTATCTGCATAGCAGGATAAGCTCAGTCCAGAGTTTTTCGACTGCAAGAAACGCAGGTGCAATCTCAATACCATCCAATGCACCTGACAGCAAACAGATTATGGTCTGGTGGAGCAAAAATCCATCCCTGGAGTCAGGTAAATCCTTTCTTCTAATTTCTTCTAAGATTCTCCTGACTAGTGCAAGCCTCACAGGGCTTCTAATTAACATACTGGAACAATTCAGTTGTTCCTTCAACGCTGAACTTTTCAAATGGAGAGCCATCCAATCTGGATTTAGCCAGGCAATGCCACAGCAATTACATACATCAATCAATCATGGAGGAACGACAAATCTTACTACAGCAAGAAAAAACTAAAAAAATCTGTCTTAAGGAAGAACTTAACATTCCAGCCTGGTCTCCGATTACCTCCACTGCCAACGTTTGGACCAAGAAGAACAGTCTTTTCACCTGGAGGTGTTTCAGGATGTGTCACAGGTGGGGGACTCTGGATGTGGACCTTCTGGCTTCCAAATTTTTATACAAGCTGAGCAAGTTTGTTTCCAGGTACAGGGCTTCTCTGGCGGCTACCGTGGATGCTCTAGTGGCTCTGTTGGATCAATACAATCTGATTGTTGCCTTTCCTCCTCTGAAACTCCTTCCTCCTCTGCTCCGCTGTATCAAGATGGATGACATTCTGGTGATCCTTATGACACTTAACTGGCCTAGGCAGATGTGGTACTCTGACTTCATTAGACTCCTGGTAGACATCCCAAGGGCTTCACCATATCTTCTGTTCCAAGGACCAGTATACCACCCTGCTTTACAGTTACTGACTTTGACGGCATGGCTGTTGAAACCCAAGTCTCAGGGGCGTATCTAGAAATCAGAGGGCCCCATAGCAAAATTTTGTATGGGGCCCCGTTTATCTCTAGTTACACCCCTTGCAGAGCCCAATTGAGATCCTACACAGCCCACCTGAGGGTGACCCTGCAGAGCCCACCATAAACTCTCTAAGGTGGGCTCTGCAGGGTCACCCTCAGGTGGGCTGGTCACACTCCTTACCTGTCCGCCTCCTCTTCCTCCACCGCCTGTGATAAGCCCAGCCTCCTCCACCTATCGCCGGGCCCTCCCCCGTCGCCAGGCACCGCCTCCTCCACTGCTGGGTACAGCCTGCTCCACCGCAGCTGCTGGCTCTCACTGGCTCAGCAGCGGCTGTGGAGAGGAACACGACGCTGCTCAATCACTTTCAGTGATCTGAACAGCGGCACATTTCTCTTCACAGCCGCCAGTGACAGCCAGCAGCGTGAGATGCCATAGCAACCCAGGCGGCCCCCAGGGCGTCAGGAATGTCCTGGCCGGGCCCCCCTGTGCCCCGGGCCCCATAGCCGCCGTCGGTTTGGCAATTCCCATGCTCCTAAAAGCTAGAAAGTTTACCTTCTGTAAGGTCTATCATTGCACATGGAGGGCATAGTTCGCCTAGTGCAATTTTTCACCCCAGCTAATACTACACGGAACAAATCCCAACTTTTTAAAATATGGCCTGGATCAGCATTTGGCCTGAGTAACATCAAGGGACAAATTCTGTTCCATTGACCGCGTACCTCCCATTTCTTGGTTAAGACCTTTTGAACTCAATCAGGAATATTCTGCTTTCTACTCCTACGCACAAGGTTACCTTCCTTGTTCCCATCAACTGTGCAAGGTGTCTGTGTGAGCTAGCTGCCTTGTCTTGTTTCTGATCTTACACAAGGACAAAGTGGTGTTAAGGCCCAGAACCTCTTTTCTTCCTAAGGTAATTTTTTACCTTTCACCTCATCCAGGACATATCCTAAAAAGATTTCTCTTCATTGCTTAGATCTAGTTTGTGCTGTTTATGCCTGTTTTGCAGCCACTACTTCTATTAGAAGGTCTGACACACTTTTTGCCTTTCCTGAAGGTCCCCGTGAAGAGCAACCATAATCTTGTTGCACCATTTCGCCATGGCCCAGGCTAGTAAGAGTGGTCTTCTGTTCATACTCAATGTTGTCCCAGGTAGTAACATACAGCATGATATTTAATTTTGGCTATAAATTCACTTATGGGGTGTTGTGTATTTTCTTGTTCTTACTAGAGTTGCTTCTCTTAAGCCACTTTAGCCAATTAGCATCAGACTTCCTGAATATTAAATATGATTGATAGTGGTTACCAAGAATATGTGATACAGAACACCATAAGTATTTAACTGCAATAAAATATGGGTTTAAGGAGATGCAGAAAGGTATAATGTGTTATTAAAAACTCCTTTAGCAGTATGCGTTTCTAATTGATTTCTTATTACTCAGTGCTACAAATTTATAATACCTCTATTATTTAACTACTTTAACTCCAGGGGCCATTTTAAAAAGGAGCTGAGATTGCATTACGTTTCTCTTTATGGAATCAAAATATCTGTAGATCAAGGAATATGTATCCATTGCTTCTTTCTGCAAATGCTAAAGTTCATTCTTTATTTTATTTTTCACATTTATGAACATATTTGTTTATAAAATAGTTTATTATTCCCGAGTGCCTAGTACAGCATTGATGCTAAAATGCAGTCCTGAATTGGCATGTTAAAATGCTATGCTATCTAGCAAGGCAAAAATAAAACAAAGCTGCAAAAATAATCAGCTGGCAATAATCCAAAAGGAAGCAGGATATTGTGCGACTGCCTGTTCCAGGCTCTGCTCAGACAACTTGCACTAAATAAGGAGTTCTCCAAAGCTTTCATTTAACCTTTTTGTTATATTGAAGGTCTACCGTTTCCCATGTACTGTGTTCTGTACATTTGTATATTTTAGTACACTGTACATTCTACAAAATAAAGACATTTTTAACTGCTGCGTAATACAGTTTAACATATCTGTTGAAAAGGTCACTATTAACTCTTATAATTGTGCTAGTGAGCAACAACATGATGTGTCTTCTTCCAGTAGCTCTTCAAAAGTATAAAGGCATTTTGGGTAATATAGCCTCAGGGACTTCATCTATTGGATCTTAAAGCATATTTCCACTTTTGCAGTCAAATTTGAGGAAAACCCCTCTATACGTTTGTTACAGAGAAGGAGGTTACATCTACTTGAATTTATGGCATTATTCTCTAGTTTGGCTGCCCTCACTATATTAGCAAAATAAGTTGTTAGTCCTATAAATCAGATATGCTTAACCCTAACTGTTTTAAAGCTGTGGATAAAATAAGAAATGCTTACTATATACTGTATATTTATATAGTTCTGGTTTAGGAAGTGTTGGCAACCCAGACGTATGCTAAAGATCCATGGCAGCCTCTATTTTGCAAAAGAATTTGGCCACCAAGTATTTTGTTATAGCAATTGTTTGATTTCTTTAATGTAGCAGATGTAGGAAATGTCCCTTTTCCATATTGTTGCATGTCACTCTTAGAGGGTTATTCACTTACCTGCCAAAGGATCTATCCGTAGCTTTGGCTGATCCTTCGGCTCGCTTTGGCTGCCAGAGCCCTTTGGTTCAGTCGAACTGAAGGGCTGCTGTATGGGCTATTCACAATAGCCCATACAGCAGCCAAAGGTAGACGAGCCTAACACATATGCTCGGCTGAGCTGTAGTGACCGTTATTACAGCCCACATATTCTGTTCACCCAACAGGCTTTCTTCTGCCTTCAGGGAGGGTATATCTCACTTATTGTATTGTGTAGCTGTCACATGAAGGTGTCTTTCACCACTCATATCTAATAGGCTATAAAACTGATACCGGTACTAGTATCGGTATTGGTGCCGATGCCGAGTATTTGGGCAAGTACTCATAATCACCCAAATGCTCCGATGCATAGCCTGATACGTCCGGTATCAGGTAGCCGGGCAGCGGGTCATTACACGCTGTCCGGCTTCCTGATTGGCTGGGGAGCCGGCTCCATGGCCAATTTGACCAGAAAGCCGGCTCCATGCTTTCTCGTCACCTAGTGATGAGAAGCATGGGGGCGGCTTCCCTGCTAATGGGGAAGCCGGGTGGCACTTTGGAACACTAGGATTAACTCCTATAGCTGTGGTTTTGGAGAGGTCCCCCTGTATCCTCTCAGAGAAAGACCTCAACTACACACAAGTCCAAGTTCAAGCAGTATATAAAGCCTGAGTGTGGGAAATGTATCACAGGTAGTCACTGCTATACAGGTGAAACTCGAATAATTAGAATATCGTGCAAAGTTCATTTATTTCACTAATGCAACTTAAAAGGTGAAACTAATATATGAGATAGACTCATTACATGCAAAGCAAGATAGTTCAAGCCGTGATTTGTCATAATTGTGATGATTATGGCTTACAGCTCATGAAAACCCCAAGAACCCCAAATCCACAATCTCAGAAAATGAGAATATTACATGCAATCAATAAAACAAGGATTGTACATAGAACAATATCGGACCTCTGAAAAGTATAAGCATGCATATGTACTCAGTACTTGGTTTGGGCCCCTTTTGCAGAAATTACTGCCATTACTTTTGCACGATATTCTAATTATTCGAGTTTCACCTATAGTTCCCTTAGGCAGTTGGTATTTGTATATGGTAAATGTTTCACATAAAATCTTCTTGGTAGTAGATTAAGGCAGTATGTACTTGTACTATGAAAGTATAACAGTCAGTTTGAGAACAGAATGCTATTACAAGTACTTGCGTTTGAGAAGAGTTTCACAGATAGTCCCTCTGTAAACCAGATCGATATTCAGATCGATGTGTGGAGGGATGTGCCAGTAATCCCAATGGAGATTCAGGGAGGAAGGGAGGTTAGTTCCTGTAGCTGGAGAGGAGGAGATCTTTACTGCTGTGGTCAGGAAGCAGGCAAGGGGGGTGATTACATTCCTGCATTCATCAACGCAAGCAACATAACATAGAGCTAATTTACACAACATCACCTTGGAATTCATGCAAGGCTTTGCACAACACACCTGCTGGGTGTGTACACACTACAAAGGTGTTTAGATTCCACCCATAGATCATGCTGGGAGGGAACACACTACAGAGGTGTATACATGTTCGTGGTGTGTTTATAAGGTTAGTAAATCAACCCCAAGGAGTCTCACAGTAGTGGATCCCTTCAGAGGGTAAGCTGCCTGTGGAAATCAGAGGAGAGTTCAGCCTATGGGATAGGAGCTGCATTGCCCAGCGACTTCTCCCTTGCTCGAACGTCGTGCAAGTGAACTCGTGCGGCTTTAAGCCGACATAGGAGGAGGGGCCTTCTGACGTCCGTGATGATGTGGCAGAAGCCGGTGCCGATCCCGGAGCTATGGATGGGTAAGTCTATTACAGCTTCCCAGTTATTTAGGAAGCCAGGTGGCGAGTCATTACACGCCGCTTCCTTACTGGGACTTCCGGTATCGGTATTCGTTATCTGCGAGTACCAAAATAAAATATTGGTACTCATACTCGATATTGAAAAACCGGTATCGGTGCATCCATAGCTAAAACCCTTGATGTTCCAGTTATAACAAACCAGAGACTATAGACTCTCAGAGAAACATTAGGATGTTAATTTTAATAGACATGCCATGTTGTGTACAGTAGTGATGGGCTAAGTGTTCGATTCGAACATGAGTTCGAATCGAACATCGGCAGTTCGAGCGCTCGTCGAACGCCGAACTTTATGGGATGTTCGCGGTTTGTTCGACCAATGACATTCCATAATTCAAAATGCCCACTGAAGCTCTGATTTGTTAAAGTCTTGCACCTGACCACAGGTCAAGTGCAAGACTTTGTCCAATCAGGGCGGAGGAGGAGCCTGAAGGAGAAAGTTCTCTATCATTCCCCCCAGGCTGATTGACAGCAGGCAGTGGGTGGGTGCAATAGCCAGCTTGCTATTGGCTATTGCATTTTACAATATCCAATAGCAGGCTGGGTATGGCTCCCAGCATGCAATGAAGAGGAGGCAAGGGGGCGGGGCAGAGGAGCCACGGCCGGACTGGATCGTAGATGAAGCCGATGAACCAGGGGACTGGAGGCCAGGACAGCAGCGGACGGACCAGGGGACCGGAGGCCGGGACAGCAGCGGAGGTAAGGGGGGCAGCAAAGGCATGCAGCGTTCTGTGTCCCCGCTGTCTACGCCAACACAGGCGCAGGGATTTGAAGGGACACAGGCCGCTGCAGCCACAGTTTTCCTACATGCATCGGCAGCTGTATGGGGGTCAAACATTCGACCTCCATACACTTGCATTGATTCCGAGTTCGTATTCGAACATTTCAGCCGTTCGAATACGAACCGAACACGGGGGTGTTCGGCCCATCCCTAGTGTACAGCAGCTATCTTTTTGTGGAAAAAAAAGCCTTTTTATAATTTTATCAAAATTACAAACAATGATGAGAGGTTTATTTTAGTTTATTGATTACTAAATGTTGCAATTATATTTATGAAGAGTTATGGTCAAGTTTCATGTGCAAAGGAAGTCTTTTAATTAATTTCACATATATCACTCATTCTTCACATTAGCAAAAAAGAAATGTTATAAGAAACACAAATCACTTCAACACATTGTTCTAAATATTATTAGCATGCTAAAATATGATATCAATCCAAGCTTTGTGCTATGATGTACACTGAACCAGACAAAAGCTTCAGGCACTGATGCTGCAGTTCATGTTCATGTCATTTGCTGAGTTGAAAGAGAGAAGGGTTTAAAAAGGACAGGCTTTGTATGTGATTCTACAGTCAGTGCTTCTGCATACAACTGCCCTCATTCAGAGGAATTGTCCCTCTTTTGAATCTAAATCTCTCTTTCCACTCTTTTTGTACCAACGTAAAGGGTTCTATAAAAGAAAAAATTACTTTTTAACAACTAAAAATATTTGAGTGCACTAATTCTTGCATACAAATTATCTTTTAAATCAGGGGTCCCCAAATGTTTTAAACAAAAGGCCAGTTTATGTCTGTTCATGGGAAGGCTGGTCAGAAGTTGTAAAAAATGCCCCCTCATTGAAGGTCAGTATGAGTGAAAAATGTCCCATTGTCAGTGTTCAGTAAAAGGTTTAAAAGTCTCTCCATCAGTGGTCAGTGGAACTAAAACATTCTATTTTATTTTTATTGATAGGACTAAAACATTCTCTAGGGGCAGTGGTCAGCAGAAGCATGTCCCTGCGCCAGAGGTCATTGGGAGGGAAAAATGCCCTTGTATTAGTAGCAGTAAAGAATGCCCCTGAGTCAGTGGATAGTAGGACTACAAAATGGTCCTGCATGTGAGCAATTAAAGTCCATCACCCCCTTCATTGGTGCCAGTAATAAAAGACCTTCCACATAACCACCTGTTTTAGATTTTTCAGGCTACCATTCATGCCCCACTACACTACGCAGACCCCCACTTTCCAGGGGAACTGATGTTAGTAATAACAGCTCTGCAACCCCCCCCCCCCCCCCCCCCGCACATACACACACACACACACACACTTGCCTACGCTCTCCCAGGCGGATGCCGTTTGCAGAGCAATAGGTGCCGCTGATGAGTATGGAAAGTTTTACAAATTAGGCCCTTTGGTTCATAGTTCATACAGTATAACAGGGATGTGTCCTTTGCTTACATACTTTATGCTATACTGTGTCTCTTTTTTCCATTTTAGAAATTTGGCAAGTATGCATTCAAGCTCTAAGTAACAAGTCAACTATAAATAAAAAAACTAAAATATTGTGGATACATTATGCCAACACATTGTGTGGTTTGCTAGAATCATTACATGGAACAAGACCGTTGTTAAGTTATGTTATATCTCATCTGCTAGTTATCCCACATGCATTATAAAAATTATTCTACATGCTGTTTAGTATATGATCACTGTAGAAGAACTTATATTGGCAGTTGCTGATGATTAGGGATGGGCTCGATGTTCGAGTTGAGCATGAGTTTGACTCAAAGATCGGCAGGGGGTCGCATCTGGGTGCCCCTTAAAGGGGTACCCTGATGTGAATAAGCCCCCTGCCCGCTCCCCCCACAACCAACGCCCCGGGGCTTTTGGTGAAGAGGCCCTTTTCCGCATCGGCACGGGGACACGGTGCTTTTCCAGGAGTGACCCTGTAAAAATCACACTCCCAGTACCAAAGGCATATGGCCTGATATGGGGAGGGCGCTCGCTCATCGCCCCCCCTTTCCTGCCCTGCAAGGCCTGTGCTCGGATCAAGGGTCTGGTATAAAATTTTAGGGGGGACCCCACGTTCCCCCCCAGGGTTTTTTGGGGCAGGGTTCCTCTTTAAAATTCTTACCAGACCTTAAAGGAGAACTATGAGGTGAGTGCTTTTCACTCACCTCATAGTTCTAGCCGACCTGTGACAATGAGACTGTCACAGGTCGGCTCAGTAGATCGGGAGGTGAGCGAACACATACCGGCGTTCGCTCACCTCTCGATCCTGTCACGGCTCTCTGCCGTGACAGGGGAGGGGCTGGATTCCCCCCTCCCCGCTCCGATCTGCCAGCGCTGACTGGCGGAACAGAGATGGTGGCTACAGCTCGCGGTATACTGAGCCTAGGGTGACGGGAGGTCGCTAGTTTGTTTCCTCCCGATACCCTAAGGAGAACTATGGGGAAAAGCCTTAACCTCATAGTTCTCCTTTAAGAGCCTGGTATGACTTTGAGGGGGAACCCCACGCACTTTTTTTTTTACATGGGGTCCCTCCTAAAATTCCTACCAGACCTTGAGGGTCTGGTATGACTTTTGGGGGGAACCCCACATTTTTTTTGTTGTTTGTTTTTATATTCAATGGTTTTTATTGAACATTTTCAGTTATACATAGCAAAGGGAAAACAGTGTCGATCAACAGATCAGGTCCAGGTAGGACCAAAAGGACAAATCAAGAAAAAGAAAGAAAGATATACGTGTTGAGCTGCTTAATCTCTGTACCTTCATTTCATGCCGGGGTCTTGACAGAGTCTCGAGACTCAGCCAATGATGAGCTTTGTGCATGTCCGGTGCTTAAAGTCATGGGGAGTTTTTGTTTGTTTTTAAATGGGGTCCTCCTAACATTCCTACCAGACCTAAAGGGTCTGCTAATGTTTGGGAGGAGTAACCGCACACTTTTTTTTTTTCTTTTTAAATGTCATTTTTTTTTTTTACAAATGTAATTTTTGCTGCAGCAGGTTCTATACATTGTACAGACGTGCCACTTTACAGGCGGGTTAAGGGGACTCCCCAGGCATGATATTTAAAGGAATTTTTTTATTGTTTCACTTTAAGTGATGTTAAAATCACTGCTCCTTTAAAAACTGTATTTTTTAAAAGTTTTCTTTTCATTGATACATGTCCCCCAGGGCAGTACACGAATACCCGTGGCCAATAAATTGAAAATAAGCCTTCAAAATGGGGTCAATTGATTTTCAAAGTTCTAGCCCCATAGACTTGTATTGAGTTTGAGTTTGAATTCAAACTTTTTCCGTGTTCTAAAGTTCAAAATCGAACCGAACAGGGTGTGTTCGGCCCATCACTACTTGTGATGTATTGTCAGCTTGTGCATGATCCAGAAAAAAAGTCATAGACACGTAGCCAGCTATCCAATGGGCATAGAGGTTGAATCAGCTTCATTGACTTTCTTTTCTCCTGTATCATATCCCATTAAGGCAGTGCTTCTTTTGTAATTGAATGAATAATAAAATATGTGTAACGTGCAGTTTTTTTTTTAGTGATGACTAGCAAAAGTGTGCCCTTTTCAAAACGGAAAACTTTGTGGAGCGGAGGAGAGTGTAGTATGCAGATGATGGAAGACAGAGGCAACAGAGGGCATACTTGTGCAACAGGTTTGCATTGATGTATCGAGAAATGGCTGTGGTTGGATGCAGCGTCTGGGAATAGTGTGAGCATAGGCATGACATGGGGGGAAAGTGTCCCCCAAGGGAGGGGGGAATGGGTGGGTGATGTGACCAAGGAGGGTGAGATTGGTGGAGAGGCAATGTGATCAAGGGGTGGTGAGGTGGGTGGAAGGTGTGGTGGCAGGGGTGTGAAGTGGATGGAATGCACTTTAATTGGGAGATGGAGGTGAAGGTAGGTTGGAGGCTGGTGATATGCATTCTACTGCTGAAGGGCAGGAGAGTTATTTGCATTTATCCTTTTAGATGCTATAGCAGGAGGCACTGTGCTGCTGTCTGCCTGAAAGGAGGTGTGTTGACATGATGGTATAGCTTTCAGGACACCTCTGATCAGGGAACTTGCAAACAGTAGCACAGTGTTAGCGGCTCCAACAGCTAAACAACATTGGGCATGTTGAACGCCTATCCCACACTTTAGCAACACACTACAGGGAATTATTGGTGCACACAGCAGGAAGGTTGCTGCGGAACAGGCTCTGAGAAGTACTGGATCAAGGGTGAGGAGCATTGGGCCTGGACTCACCTTCAACTCCACAGAGTCCAGGACCTCAGCTGCTGCTTGTGGGCCAGGAAAGGGAATCAGCAGAAGTCACTGCAGTGCAGGTCCTGGCTCTAAGAAGTGTAAGGTAAGCCCAGGAACACTACAGACTGTGATGCTGTAGTATGTGTACATGGGTAGGTGGTGTCATTGCTACGGGGGAGTGTTCGGGGCTGTTTTGTTTTTTTCTGTTTTGCCACCGGGGGAATGAAAAAAGGGGCACATATAACACTGTTTCTATTCCCCCTGTGGCAAAAATTAAAGCAGATATTTTTATTATTAAGGGTCTACGAATAAGGTGGAGCCTTAGGGAGACCTTTGGTGAAGAACATTTAAAAAATGCAGAATTATAAAATTGCCTTAAAGATAAGGGGAGATCATTGGCTTTGAAAGATCCGATATTTCCTGTATTGGAAGTACATATTTCACATGTGAAAATTAGTTTTTTTACAAAAGTAGTACATATTTTTCATGGGTGCTTACAAGAGATGTTAGCACTTTGTCTTTGGATCTGAGAGACTTTAGTTTCCTTTTTCCTTCATTTTCATTACATCAAGAGGTCACATAACTCACATAAGATAAGAATCCCAAGTCCATAAATCTTGAAAGTGAGCCAAAGGTCATTCAGGGCTTTGGAAAAAAGGGTTCCATGCATTCTTATGATTTCAGTGCTGAAATAAGACATTTTGGGCTGTATGAGTCTAATGTGAGGAAACATGCTGTTATTACAAATTAACGGTGGCAACAAGGAAACATAATCAATGTAGTAAACAGGAAGCAGTGTTTTACTTGTTTTGTGCATCATAAAGATGTAGATACAGTTTAGAGTCTCTTGTGTGCACTGCAGCTATATTTTAATTTGGATTCTTAGTTACTTGTCAGATATGCTGCTCCTCTGCTATCCTAGGCACACAGGATGACACCCTTTTGTACAAGTACAAGCTCTTCCCCTTGAAAAAGGGAGATTTTCCATATTAGACAATTCATCAACTGCAGTTCTCCTTATGCGATCTGCATTTTGCTTTTACCCGTGTGGGAAACTCTAAATAGGAAGAACCACTGCGTGTAAGGCTTGATGCACGCTAAAAAATTGTCGGTTGCTTGGTGCACACTAAAAAAATTTGTAAGCAGCTAAATTTATTTAGTTGCTAATGAAATTCTTTGTTTACATCTTGCTGCCGGTTTTTTTAAAAGCCAATAGCAGTCTGGCTATTGCTCCTGGCTGTTTACACTAGCTTCCGCAGCCGGCAGTTACTATTAACTCTCAAGCAACCAGAAACTACAGTTCTCTGGGATCAATAGGTGTTGGATAACAGGGAGTTTATAGTACATTAAACTTATCTATTGAAAATCTCCCACTTACATTACCTGTGATCAACAACTGTCTCTTCTTTCAGCCTAAACATTGTTACTAGGGATGCACCAATACAATTTTTTCCAGACCAAGTACAAGTACCAATACTTTTCCTCAAGTACTTGCCGATACCAATTACCGGTACCTTTTTTTTGTGTTATTCAACAGTTATTCTAAAACAATACAGACTGATTTTGGGACAGTGGTGGAGCACCAGAGCCCAGTCACAGCTGCAACCGCTGCGACCCTGGTAGTTCTTTCACTGACTCCATGCTGTAGAGGGACTACAAATCCCAGCAATACATTATACAGCAAAGCAGAATACCACCAGCTATAGAGGGCTACAAATCCCAGCAATACATTATACAGCAATGCAGAATAATATGAAGCTACATACTCTGTGTTGCTCACCAGAGCAGTGTGTCATCTCAGGAGATGTCTGACCAGGGCTGTGTGTAGTCTCACCTGGGCTGTGCAGGGCCTTACTAGGGTTGTGCAGGGCCTCAGTAGGATGTTCGGGGTCTGATCAGGGTTGTACAGGGTCTCACGGGTTGTGCTGGGTCTCAGGAGGATGTGCGCGGTCTCACTAGGGCTGTGCGCGGTCTCACTAGGGCTGTGTGTGGTCTCACCAGGGCTGTGCAGGGTCTCAGGAAGATGTTTGGGGTCTCACCAAGGCTGTACAGGGTCTCACCAGGGTTGAGCAGAGTCTCTCCAGGGCTGTGCATGGTCTCAGGAGGATGTGTGGGATTTCACCAGGGCTATGTGCAGTCTCACTAGGGCTGTGCGGGTCACACCAGGGCTGTTTAGTCTATTCAGGACTGCGTTCAGGTCTCACCAAGGCTGCGTTTGAGTCTCACCAGGGCTGTGTTCGAGTCTCACCAGGGCTGTGTTCGGGTCTCGCCAAGGCTGCGTTCGAGTCTCACCAGGGCTGCGTTCGAGTCTCACCAGGGCTGTGTTCGGGTCTCGCCAAGGCTGCGTTCGGGTCTCACCAGGGCTGCGATTGGGTCTCACCAGAACTGTACAGGCGGGTGCCGGGCTCTCCTTGGCTGTGCGGGCGGGTGTGGCGCTCTCCAGGACTGTGCTGGTATCTGCAGGCAGCAGGAAGGAGGAGGAGATGTGCACCAGCACTGTCAAAGACAGCTGCTGCAAGGCCCCAGCAGGCTGCTTGAGCTCCCTAGGAAGCACAGGACCTCAGGCAGCCAAACCTATTTAAAAACTTTAAGTGCCAGTATTGGAGCTTAGTATTGGGGCACTTTCACGAGTACAGGTACTCCTGAAAATGCCCAGTATCGGCACCGATACTGATATTAGTATCGATATCAGTGCATCCCTAATTGTTTCCAAGTAATGTTTCTCTGTATATGTATTGCAGTTTGTTACATTTTTAAACATTAGACAAAAGCATTTCAGCTGCAAAATGTAACATAATAAACCTGTTTTAGCAACTGTAAGACTGTCTGACTTCATGTTGATAAATCTGTTTAGCGCAACAAGTGTCATGTTTATTGGAAAATCCAGCCTCTAGGGTTCATATAAACACCCCAGATGATAATATTTACAGTCTTTCCTGCTGCTCATAAAATATGCATACTAAAGACTATAGAAAGATTAACTAAATGTCTGCCAAATGTTAGAGTTGTAAGAAATAAACAAGTTAAAATCCATTTGACATTTTTCAGACTGGAGCTTTAGAATATTATTTTAGTGCAAGTTTGCTCAATCCTGATTTGTTAAAGTGTATTTAAACCCAAGAATACAAATTAAATCTATTGCAGTTTACCAGCCCTTAGATGTGGTGGCTGCATTAGTTTTGTTTTCTCAGGGGTTTTCCCTTTATTTTCATCTGGTGATCCTGCCAGTAACACACTTCCTGTCCTGGAGTGACAACACTTGCCACTTACTGACCGTACATCTCTGTGGATGCAGCTCTGCCATCCTAAGCTGCTCGCTCCTGATCTCGACATCTCTCTTTGTTTATCTCCATAAAAATAGAGAGGAGGTGTTCCGTAGTTCACAGTGGTGAAGTGAACTGAGCTGGGCTGCTAACACTGCTAGGGATTTCAGAGCAGCAAAGCCAAAGTATGGAAGTTAGGAGCTCACTGAATTTCCGGCAGTATATACAGGTATTTTCTTTGCACTTATTGAACAGACATAACAAAACATGTTCAATGGTATATTTAACAGACCAAACGAGACTAAATTAGAGAAGGTCATTGTTAGAGTTTACATATACTTGTTCTGGTTTGGTTTCAACAGAACCCCTCATGTTCCACTTCTTGATTAGAGTTTGAACACTGCTGATTGGCATTCTCAATTCCTTGGATATCTTTTTATATCCCTTTCCTGTTCTATACAGTTCAACTACCTTTTCCCGCAGGTCCTTTGACATTTCTTTTGCTTTCCCCATGACTCAGAATCCAGACACGTCAGTGCAACACTGGATGAAGGATGCAAGGTCTGTCAGGAGGCCAGAAACTCATTGGCCTTTTATACACACGCACACACACACTGATTACATGCAAACAGATCACAGGTGAGGATGGTTCCCTTTAATAGCCATTCACACCCCCTTGTGTCAACCTGTGTGCATGTTATCAGGCCAAAATCACCAGGGTATGTAAACTTTTGATCAGGGTCATTTGGGTAGTTTCTGTTGTCATTATGATTGAAAAAGAGTAAACACAGTTAATTGATAATAAATGGCTTCAACCAAACACTACCCATGAGTGACAGAAAGGTTTTCATGTTATCATTCATATTCTCTGCAAAATGGCCAGGAAATCATAAATTCTGCCAGGGTATGTAAACTTATGAGCACAACTGTATACTTCAAGTTCAGGGTGGAAATCCCATTTTATTGCAAATTTGCTTAAACCTGATTGCAAAGTTCTGTGTAGGTGCTAGTAAGTGTAACAGATTGTTTCATCTCTGAATCTGATTGTCCAACTTGCTGCAGAGGTCCTGGGAAGGTCCCACTAAGGGCCCATTCACACCAGCTACTTCTCCTGCAATACATTAAATGCACTCACTTTTTTTGAATGGGCTGCATCAATGGGCATGCAGCACTGCAATGCAAGTGCGCTGGCAAGGTGTGTTGGCATACCATTCAGAATGGCAACAAACTTTGTAATGTGTTACCATGCATTGCAATGAGGGGCATATTTAGCTTGTTAGAAGGGTTTACTGGTTACACTCATGACATGCAGCCGATTGGTATACATAAGGGTTATTTCACAAAGGTAGCAAGCCAGGATAAGGATACTTATTTTCAAACAAGTGACAGTAATTTTCTGCTGAGGCCAATAATATGTCAAAACAATAGTCACATGACTAAAATACAAATACTTATCCTTGAGTTAAAGCTTTGTGAATTAAAACCTTAGAGAGTATACAATGCTGACATTAGTTCAGCCTGCTGGCTTGGGTTTCATGTGGAACCCAGTCTTTCCGGCCATGCTCTCTCTTGCACCACAGAGGATCGAGAGAGCAGGCTTTCTCCTTGAGCTCACCACCCCTATACTATGGCAGTTCATGGAAGAGGGCGTGGAAGTGTTTAGACCAGGCTTCCCGGGTTACTTGAATGCAGGGCTCTGATTGGCTGGACGAACTTATAGGGATAGGAATGCCGCTGTGTGCTTGCTTTTTCTGACACACAGGAACTGGATGTTGATTGGCTCTGAAGAAGGGGGTGTAGCCCCGGAAACGCGTTAGCCTAGGGCTGAGTGTATTACGTGACCAGCACTCCAGTGAGCTGAAGATTGATACACATTCTTTCAGACTGTTACCATGTGGATCGCAGCTACATCTGTTGGCTACTGAGGTGGATTTATGTAAAAAGGCTCCTCATTGACAATATTTATGAGCATGTTTTTACTTCTGTCTTTTACATCAATAAAGTGTCACTACACAATGGAAGGCGCTCTCTGGCTTTTGGAATCAGTATAACTCATCAGTGAAGTTTCCCAATCTAATGAGGTGCAGCCATCCTGAATGAAGTGGTTTTCGGTAGGGATGCACCAATATATCGGAGACCGATACATATCGGCCGAAATAAGCTCTTTTGGGGAAATGCCGAAACAACAAAAAATTTGCCGATAATGACCCACCTCCCCTGCCCGCCCACAGCACAAGTTCCAAACACTGCCCACCAATCTGAAGCCCCCGCCACCTGCTGTCACTCTGCCCAGACCGCACTCAGAGTTACCTTCTGTGCGAGCGGCGAAAATTCTCGCCTACAGTGCAGGTATATCAATATTAATGGCCACATTGAAAATGAAGGAGGGAGTGGGGGGGGGAGCGGCACAGCTAAATTTCTTCAGGCCCGCCCCGCACCTCTAATCCAGTTATTTGCCGTGCTTAGAATCAGCTCCTGGCGGCATAATCTCTGCCAGCTCCGCTTCCCGTATACCATTTAAAGGAGGTAAGATTGTTCTGCAGTAACTGAAAATAGCAAACCTGCTATTGGCTATTTCCAAATGCAATAGCCAATCGCAGGTTGGCTATTGGACCCGCCCTCTGCCTGCTGAAGGCGTAAGGTCTCCTTCAGGTACGCTCCTCTGCTGACTGACAGCAGGCAGTGGGCGGGTCCAATAGCCAACCTGAGATTGGCTATTGCATTTTGAAATAGCCAATAGCAGGTTTGCTATTGTTTGCAATTACTGCAGTACGATCTTACCTACGTTAAATAGTAGAGGCGGAAGCGGAGCTGGCAGAGGCTGCGGAGCGGCCAGCGGGCGATGGTGGGGTGTGATCGGGGTGGTCTTGGGAATGAAGTGATTTGGGGGAGCGGAGTTACCTCTGCAGTACATAATTCAGGATATGGTATGCTAACTATATCCTCAATTATGAATGAATGGGAGTGATCTACATCACCCCCATTCATTCATAATTGTAGTTATAGTAAACAAACAATGTTCTCATGTTATCAATGAACAGGAACACTCATAGAGGATTCCTGTTCATTGATAACAGGGGACACAGAAAAAGACATTGAGGACTCTGTGTTCTCAATCTCTTTTTCTATTTTAAAAGGGAAATATCAGGGGTCTGTTTAGACCCCTACTATTTCCCCGAAGCCCCTAAAAGTAATGTAAAAAAAAA
>NW_017306985.1:456481-463101 GCF_000935625.1 Nanorana parkeri | reverse complement strand
AGGCCCGCCCCGCACCTCTAATCCAGTTATTTGCCGTGCTTAGAATCAGCTCCCGGCGGCATAGTCTGGCGGCCGGCAGCTGTCTTTTACTTGATTCCAGCCTGGACGTCTGAGGCACTGCGGAGGTAACTCCGCTCCCCCACATCACCCCATTCCCAAGACCCCCCCAATCACAACTCACCATCTCCCGCTGGCCGATCCGCTCCGGGGCTTCTGCCAGCTCCGCTTCCCGTATACCATTTAACGGAGGTAAGATCATTCTGGAGTAACTGAAAATAGCAAACCTGCTATTGGCTATTTCAAAATGCAATAGCCAATCGCAGGTTGGCTATTGGACCCGCCCTCTGCCTGCTGAAGGAGTAAGGTCTCCTCCAGGTCCGCTCCTCTGCTGACTGACAGCAGGTTTTCGGTTTCATTTCGGTTTTAAAATTTCCATTTCGGTGCACCTCTAGTTTTCGGTGTATATAAACATGGTCCCTTTGGCACTGGTGGATGAATTTGTTGAGGGGCATAAATGTACACATTGGAAGTGAAATCATCCATGCAGTAACTGCAACAGCATCATAGGGTTCTTCCTGATTGTGCATTCTGTATATTGCAGATTACTTTTGATAGACTACAACAGTGCTTCCATTGCCTTGGCTAGGGTATGATCAGTATCATTAGTAGCTTTCTTTTAAATGCATGAGGGCCCGTTCACACTAGATGTGGTGACTAGTGTGTTTCAGCAACTGAACAATTGTTTTCTATGTGCCCCATTCACACAACATTGTTGGTGTGACCTGTGGTGCGCTATGTAAGAATGTAGACATGTTGCATTTTTTCGCAGTGCACTGGACCCTGCATTATGGTGTGGGGTCCTGAATGGAGTGTACAGTTTGTACACTGAAAAGAAAGTAAAAAAAAAAGAAAGACAAAAATGTAAACTGTTAGTTCTGGCAGTGTGTGTTACACCCTACATTGCAGGAGCTTTCACAACACACTAGCCCACCCTCTAAAACACTTCGTTTTAGTGAACAGGCTAGTGTAGACGGGCCCAAAATGTTTCACATGCAAGATATGATGTCACAGTGAAAACTAAAAACAATTATACCAGCTTGAGGAACGCTCCTTTCCCAGCCTCCCCTCATTGAAAATAATGAAAAATGTTGTTCCTTGACCCTTGGCAACATCTGAGGTCAAATAGGAAAAGGTCTTTACTGTCTCATGTCATCATGTACGTAAGAAAAGGGTAAATGTTTCCTTCCCTGCACATTTACCTCACATTCCCTTTAACCTATTTTTCACTAAAATATACCTGGTTGACCTGTCACATTATTGCATTTTCTACTAAAAATTTAATAATTGTCTATGGAAAATGGTGAACCTGTGTTTTCAGTACAAGTTCAGCACTTTCATTATTGTCATTTAAAAAATAAATAAAGCAAAAGAATACAGCCATGATTAGGCATGCAGGCTGATATCCCCATAAAAAGAGAGTGTGTAGCATGCAGCCCCCCTGCCAACCCACATGACCTTCAGCATTGTGGGGATGTTTTGTGAGGGGTTAACCCCTCTCAAAGCACCAGAAAGAGTGCCTAAATAGACCAATAAGTGTCACAGGTTACAAAGTAGGCCTCTGCGCTCTGTGAAGGTAATGCTTGAAAACAGAGGCGTGTTCAGTTGCTTAGCCGTTGCGACTGCTGAGTTAGCAAACTGCCGCTGAACGCCATGCTGCAAGTCAGCGCTCAGCACGGCTAACTTAGCACTCGCAGCAGAAGTGAATGTGGATGCAGAGTGCTGAGTGTGACAGAGCACCAGCAGCCATTTTAACTGTGGGCACACTTGGCAGCTCGGGAGAAAGATGCCTGAACCCCGATGGAGGAAATCAATTCATTGTGGGAACCTACAATGTAATGTTTTGGTGGACAAGTACACCAAATATTTGTTGGAAAATGGTATTTATCAGTCAAAAATATTATCCTCTGCCATTTTGCTTAGCACTGTGCTGCTGAAGTGATCAGTGAAATTGCTGCAGCGTACTAAAATGCTGCAGAACAGCTATTCAGCGCTTGGCTAAGCAACTGAACACGCCTATGGAGCAGATAGATTCTGGAGCAGGTGCCCATGGCAACCAATCAGCTTGTCTCTTTCATTTTCAAAGCTTAACTGAAAAAAACTGGAGAGAGGCGCTAATTGGTTACTATGGGCAACTGCTCCAGATTCTGTCTGCTCCAGTTTTGATAAATTCCCCCCGTATCTTCTGTGGTAATCACTTAGCCTTCACAGGCTCCCACAAGGGATGGAGTCTAGGGAGTGAATAGTCTTTGCCAGCGATCCCTACAAGGAGGTATGTGTTTTGTTGTCATACTGCCAGGCAGAACCCTCAGATTTATTCCAGAGCAGAAACCTGCCCAGCTGACAGGCAGTAATGGGGAAATAGCAGATTGACAGGCAAAGACATAAGGCCGAGGCAGGCAACAGGCAGGTTATCAAATGAAGCAATTGGAAATGCTACTATACTGCAAGAATCTTTAGGAATTTTTTGTTTAGACACTGATACCGAACAGAATTTGTACTTGCCACATGGCGATGTCACAGGCATGCAAAAATGAGCCTGTGCTGCATTTCAACCAGCAGATGGTGAGCGTGCATGTCTAGTCATGCCTTAGCCTGATGCTAAGATGGCAGTGGGAGAGCCAGCCATGTGCACAGATGACAGGCAGCTGACCATGGGAGTGGAATGGGAAAAGCCGTTTCCTTACAGTAAGCATGAAAGTGTTAATGGTTCCTCAGGCAGTACTGCCGGATTCTGCAGGAGTCACTGACGTGGAAGGAGAGCATCTGTTGTTTAGAGCTATTGTACAATGGAACATCATGCTGTTGTATGCACAATAATCATAATTACCATGTGACTGTTTCGGTTTATCAGTTGCTATGTCTGACAACAAAGACATATCCTTGTAAGTAGGGTCATTTCATTCTCTTTCAGGAAGTCATGAAAAAAAGGTTTGCATGATTTTATAGACAATATCACAGACCTCAGTTTTAGACCCTGTTCACATGTAGCGACATACTTTGCAGCGGCCGGGATATCGCGACTTTCGGGGCGACGTTCCAGCGACGGTAGCTCGACCTTCTCCGTCGGGCTCCATAGAAAAAAGCAAAATCGCGCAAAATCCGCCGAAAAAAGGGTCCGGTAGAAGCGACTTGCGACCGCGACGAGCGACGCGCGACATGGAGTTAAGACAGCTCCATTAAATAGCATTGGCCGGCGACTTCTCGCGATATCGCGCGGCAAAATGTGCGATATCGCGGCGGAAATCGCGTGACAAGTCGCTACATGTGAACGGGGCCTTACAGTGTAGCCCTTAGATGTAGTGGCTGCATTAGTTTTGCTTTTTTCAGGCTTTTTTCTTTCATTTTCTACCTGGGATCCTTCCAGTACCACACTTCCTGTCTTTGGGCGACAACATTCACTCACACTATTGTATATAAGGGGAAGCAGCATTGTCACCCTAGGGCCAGGGCCGAATTTACTCTCTCTGCTGCCCCAAGGCTAGGTTTCTCAATGCACCCCCCTCCCCCCTTTTACTGGAGAGTGGCAGGTAAGACCAGGCGTTTACACCCCCTTCCTGGCCAGGCCATTTTTTCAGTATTCAGTGCTGCGATACTTTGACTGACGTTTATTCAGTCATACAACGCTGTACTGAAATGAATTGTATACCATTGTTTGGGGACAGATAGAGCTTTCTTTTGGTGATATTTAATCACCAATGGGGTTTTTGTTTTTTAACTATATAATGAAAAAGTACCGCAAATGTAAACAAGAAAAAAATGTTTTTCCTAGGTTATGTTAAAAAACATTTATTCGCAAAATCGCAATAAAATACCACACCCAAAATTGGCCATAGGCGACACTTTAAAAGCTTTTACCGCTCATCATTTTAGTGTTATCTAAACAATCATGTGCCGAGCTACATGTAAATAAATATAAAATCAACAGACAAATGCAATACATATATCTCAGGCTCTGTGTAGCCTCAGACAGGGCCGGACTGGCCATAGGGCAAACCGGGCACTTGCCCGGTGGGCCGGGCCGGCCCGAACACAATCAACCTGATTTGCCGGTTTGCTATGCCTGACTTCCAAGGTGAGGGAGTATAACGTCTGCTGAAGGTTAGGCCGGTGCCGGGTTATGCAGAGCTCCGAGAAGACACGTCCTCACGTCGCCATTGGTAAGCCACGCCCCGTTTTACTTTTTTTAAGTTATTTGCTATCACAATAGGATTGATAAGCTGCAGTGTTTCCCCTCTTTTTGGTCCTTTTAATGAATAACTCTAGACAGAGTGGTAATGAGCAGAGTCCTATTCACTTAGCTTGTATGAGGAGAAAAGCTATTTACATGCAGACAGTATGTAAAGGTTGCCAGTATGTCCATAAGTGGTCAGATACAATAACTCCATATATACTGTATGCCATATATCCAGACAGGAACCTGCAGTGTTATTTCTTAGAGAATTGTTCTTACATTTAGTGTGGCAGCACCTCAGAGTCTATCCTCTGCCCTCTGCTTCCAGTCACACACACCGTGTCTCCCAGGTCACAGTTTAACTGTTAGCATGCTGTGTGCCACGCCCCCTTCCTACTCTCTGTGGCAACATGCACAGTGCCCGTAACCAAGAAAACCATAACGACTTCCAACAACCCATAAGACAACACATAAGCCCTCTATGTGATGGCATAATGCAGGTGACAGCTACTCTTTAAGGAGGCATTAGGGGTCTATTAGACACCTAATACCACTCTGCACTTGACTGAAGCAAAGTCGAATCAAATTCTTTCCCTGGTCAGGAGCCCACATGGTGTCACAGGCCCATGTGGTTACACGGTTTCTCACATGGACAGGCCTGAAACTACTAGCTCAGTTACCCAGGTCATCTCAGGAACAGGCCTAAAGTACAGGATTTGGGGTCCACAAAAATCACAGGTTTTCACTAGGACTGAATCAGGATATTTGTTATCTGGACAGGCCTGAACTTACTGGATCAGGAGACCACATAGGATCACAGTCGCGACCCACTTTTGGGTCGCGACCCACGAGTTGAGAACCACTGGTCTACAGGACAGGCAGTGAGGGAAACACTGGATCTGACTCTCATCACTATTATGCGCCATTCAAGCAACCGGCATTCTCAAGCAACCTGCGAAAAAAAAAAAAAATCAAGGACATAATATGCCCTTGATTTTTTTTTTTTTTGCCAGTTGCTTGATAGTTGTGTACACTAAAAACATTGTTAGCAACTAAATTTATTTTATTGCTAATTAAATTCTTTGTCTACATCTACCTGACAGCCTACGGCTAGATTCCGCAGTCAGCAACTGAATGTAAACAATTGGGAGCAATAGCCAACCTGCTATTGGCTATTTCAAATTGAAATAGCCAATAGCAGGCTGACTTTTGCACACACCGACTGAGCAGAGGAGTGGACTTTCTCACATCTCCTCCTCTGCTTAGTGGGTGGATGCAATAGCAAACTTGCTATTGCAATAGCAGTCTGGCAATTGCTTCCCACTGCTTACATTCACCTGCGGAACCTAGCCGGCCGTGGGGGAGGGGAGGTGTTGCTTGAGAGTTACTATTAACTCTCAAGCAACCAGAAACTACAGTTATCCAGCATCTACTGATCCCCTTGGGTGACGGATAACTGGGAGTTTACTGTATTGCTAAAAATAAGTTTGGCTGCAGTTAGAATTTTTTTTATTTGTGTAGATGGTACTGGATATTTACTAGGCAGCTACATCCCAGCAATAGTAGCACATCATGCACGTGTTAGTGCATTGCAGTGCCAGTCAATGCATCTCCAGAATGGACCTGCTTTACCTTGTGCTTCAGCACACAAGCATGATATAAGTTGCATTGCAAAAATATGGAGCAGGACCTAAATGTTTATGCATTGAGGTTCATTATAACCCATTCATTTTTAAACTTTATGCACTTATCACTTTGGAGGAATATGAGAGGGCAAAAAGGTCTGGATGGTTCTTCTTTGAGTAGCCACCCTTCATATTCATACATTTAATGAGGCCTTTAAGTTAGATATACTGCTACCATCCATGAGAGGCTTTGATAGTCCTAAAGGAACATTATGGGGTTTGTGAAAAATGCTTATCCCCATAATTCAAGCTGACCTGTGACACTGAAGCTGTCACAGGTCGGCTCTATTGATCGGGTAGTCAGCTAACACACTGGCGATCACTCACTTCCAGGTCCTCTCCCTGCAGAGAATGGTGACCTGTCAGTCACTGCTCCCCGCAGGCATTCCACCCCTTTCCGTTTCTCCGGAGCTGACTGGAGGAACGGATGGGGGAGGGGTGGGCAGAGCCAGCTGTCAATCAGCCAGCGCTGTGGATCTCGACAGTATTGTCGGGATCCATCCCGGCTATGGAGCAGCCCTGTGCTCTCAGCATATGTACTGAGTTTTTGGTTCATCGGAGGACACATGAGTAGAGTGAAGGATATATACATAGGAAGGGCGAAGAGTAATAAGAAATTCCATGGAAGAGACAAACCACAACACATATGGTAGTGTATATGGTATATATATATCACAACACATATGGTAGGTAGTCCCCCCCCC
>NW_017306985.1:448680-456444 GCF_000935625.1 Nanorana parkeri | reverse complement strand
CCCCCCCCCCCCCCCCCCCCCCCGACGAGGATATGAGTTAGGGATGGAAGGTGAGGAGAGAGTAGAGGAGGGAATGTTGAGTTATGAGTATGAGGATGAGTGAGGAGGGATTGTAATGTGAAGGATTCGACAATGACTGATAGCGAAAGTAATGTTTTAGACGTTTGTTAATTAGAATATATTTATTTATGATATGAAAAAACAAATAGATGTCTAAAAGTTTTTATGTAGTTGGTATAATTGTGTTGATGTGAAATAACGATAACAATAAAAATATATTAAACCAAAAAAAAAAATCGGAGGACACAGTATATGCCCTCCCGTGACCCTGTAAAGAATTATGGGCAAAAAAAGGTTGCCCCATAGTTCTCCTTTTAATCTTGAAGCAAGGTAAAGACCCAACTGAGTGTGATTTGTATCTAGCATTAAGAACTAATAAATACATCACCTACCTAATTAGCAGTGACCTGGCTGAATTTATGTCATAACTCTCCAATGGACTGAATATCCATGGGCTCGTCATGAACCTTCATTTTCCTCACCCCCACACCAAAGGTAGGGCCATAATTTCGCTAGATACCCGCAAGGCCTTGAAGCCCTTATTCACATGGGTAACAGCCGGCCAGTACAGATCCGTGCTGCATGCATGGCCGTCTGCGTCCGAGCAGGGCCACCCACACCCGTACTGATGTGCAGTTCGGGTGAGCGTAGGGTGGCGTACTCCCATAGAGAAGAACAGGCTGCTGCGTGTAATCACACGCAGCACCTGTCCTTCCTGGGAGTGGCCCGATACGGCCGTGCATGGATATGTACGGGCCAGCTGTTACCCTTGTGAATGAGGGCTAATAGTGTGGCATGTCAATTTTTTTCTATACACTTTCTGCAGCTATTCAGATTTGGCCCTCATTTTTTCGGTTAAAGTAAGGTACTATATAATTCCCTGGTGGTGAAGCATAGGGTTAATATAAGTATGAAATCTCATTGCCCTTCATTTATAGAGGTACACGCCAAGGCTGTCCTCTTTCCCATATTCTTTTTGCACTGGCAATTGAGCCCTTAGCCGCTATTTTTTGGGCACCCACCAATAAAAGGTTTGACAATTCCCTGCAAGAACATATTTTCTTATACGCTTATCTGACCCCAGTCAATCCCTTTTTTCATCACTAAAATCTTAGAGGAAGTTGGCAAATGTTCTGCTATTAAAGTAAACCAGGGCAAGTTCCTTCTCTTCCCCCTTGACACCTCAACAGTTTAAAACGTTCACCCCTCCTCTCAGTTAAAGATGATTATGGGTACAGTCAATATACTTAACATTCATTTTCTCCTAAAAACTATTATACGTTCTTGCTAACTCTCCCTGTTAAATTTCACTAATACATTTCCGAAGGATCAGCTCCACATGTTCACAATTTTTGTCCCAAAAAACAAACTCTTAGCCCTCATTCACACTGGAATCGGCCCACACGTACAGCTCCGTGCTGCGTGCAGGACCGTACCGAGCAGCTCCCGGGAAGGACAGGTGCTGCGTGTGATTAGTATGCAGCCCCCGTCCTTCTCTATGGGACTATGCAGCCATACGCCGCCCTATGCTCACCTCAAGTGCAGGTCCGTAGGGGTGCGTGTTTCCTGGCTCGGACGCAGACAGGATCCGCAGGGACATGCAGGGTGGGTTAGTGTAGGGGGGGCGTGCGGCCACGTAGTCCCATAGAGAAGGACAGGGGCTGCATACTAATCACACGCAGCACCTGTCCTTCCCGGGAGCTGTTTGGTACGGCCCTGCATGCAGCACGGATCTGTAAATGCGGGCCGATTCCAGTGTGAATGAGGGCTTATAATGGCTCTTAAGATGTTACAACTCCCCCAAGCAATGGCAGGCCTGGCTGTTCCTAATTTTTATTTATACTATTTGCCCGCACAACTGGTTACAGTTCACGGTTGGTGCTTGTATGTCTACTGAAGCTGCGGTGGTTACTTCCTATTAGTCTCTGCAAAATTCAGGGTTTAGGGGTCCAACCTACTTCCGGCCTGGCATTGCTATAATATCTCCTATTTAGGAATGTAATTATTTATTTATTTTTATGATCAGACCCTGTCCAGATCTCCCCACTCTCTGTTTGTTGGTGGATCCAGGGATCAGGTAAGAAAAAAAAATGTATTCTATGTTTCTGGGGACATAATTTGGTCTCCTCAATCCAGGAAAAAAAAATAGGAAAGAAAAAGTTGCAAAAAAAAAAAAGTCACACATGAAAAAGAATTTAAAAAAAACCCCACAACATTTTTCTAAAGTCCTCACCCATACATACACACCCAAACATGCGTCGGGTACACATATGTTCGCAAAACAACGATTTCGCCCATTACGCCACACATGTTACATATCACTGCAAACGTCGCAGTGAGAGCAATAATTTCAGGGCCATTAATCACTGATAACACTTAGGCCCCGTTCCCACTGCGCGATATGCAAATCGCGCGTTTGTCGCGCGATTTGCATATTGCGTGACATCGTGAGATTTGCCCGTACAGTAGAAACGGTCACACGTCTCCGTTCACATTGCTCGATTATCGTACGAAAAACCGATCGCATACGATTATCGTACGATAATCGTGCAGTGTATGGGCACCTTAAGTGATTCGTTCATTAATTACTAACTACTTCAGTTATTTCACACAGATTTGGTGTGATCACATTAACCCTTTCCCAACCAACTTTAGAGAAACTTCTTCATAGGGAAGGATCATCTAAACTAATTTCCACCTATTATGCAGAGCGGAGTTGTAATAGGACCCTTAGCGTTCAGAAAGCTAAACAAAAATGGTAAGTTGTGATTCTCCAACGTATTTTAATGATTTGTTAGAGTTTGTGGATACTTATATGTCCTCCCTTGTTTCTTCCAAAGATAACCTGAAACAGATGAAGTTTGTCTACAAATTATACAGCTGCTCTTCATGAGTTGGGTTTTAGGATGTCTTCTGCTCCTATGTCTGTCACAACCTCCCAGCTCCTTCTGGTGGTTGCTTGTTGCCACTGCAGCTATCCCAGTCTTGTCAGCTGAGCTAGGTCACATACTCCTCAGCACCTCTCCATCAGCGGCATGCTAATGAGCATTACTACACGCCCTTCAGCCTGGGGATTGGTCAGTTGTGATTTATTTAAGCATCACAAGCCCAGAGCCCTGGGCTGGTTCTGTCTGCACAAGCCTGTATCCTGCCATAGTATGTCTTTTATCGTAGTCTTGTATCTTGCTACCTTTTTCTGTCAATAACTTTACCCCCATACCTGTCTGTAATCTTTTATCTTGTACCCTGTTCTGTATTGTATCTTGCTTTTTGTTTATATCTGTATCTTGTCACCGGTCACTACTCCTTTGTTCCTGGGGCCGCCTGCATCATTTATAGCCAGTGTGTATAACTGAAGTCCTGGGGGGCATCCGAGTCGGCACACTACCTTATCACAAAGGTGCCTGCATCCTGACATTATCACAAGCCCACCAAATAATATACTGACTGAAGATTTGCACAGGATCTGCAATGCAGCTGCAATCATGTCTCGATTTCCTGTGCACACTAGTGGATTCCTGTATCCTGGGACTAGTAGTCCTCCTGCCTTTTCTGGAAACTGTTACCTGTGGAGCCAGCTCATAGCAATACATGTTTGTTCCTGCACCCAGATTTGAAGATTTAAATCCAGAAAACATTCACTTATTTCTGCAAGCTGTTACCAAACTGCTTTCTGGATCATTTATCTTGCAATCGCCCTTGACAACCTAGTCAGGTCAAATTACATATTGTCTACTTTAAGGGAATTTTTTCGATTGTTACAGCTATCTATCTAAAGATCCTGCCAAGTTTCTTAAATTCCTAGTTTGTGTTAATGGTGGCTTGTGAACACCTCCTCACTACTTTTCAGGTCTTGCTGCTGTTTTCTAAGCTCTGAAGCGCATTGTCCCTGCTCTAAGACCACATCCCAGACTGTTAAATCCACCATCCAACCAGATTCCAATGTGAGTACATTGTGCCTGTTTCCCATAGCAACAGCTCCTGTTCCAGTCCAGCCTGCTCCAGTCTCCAGTGCTGGAGTCCAGCCCGCCCCTATAGACATGTACCCGTCCAGTGATCCGGTGACTATTCTGATCTCCAAAAAACGTATATGCATGTCTAGCTGCTCTATCCCAAGTACTATTTCCTTGTGAAAAGAAATCCCTGGAAACTTGTAAATTGGGGGCAAGAATGGAACTGCCTCTCCATCTTCTATGTTTGCCTCTTAAATTAAAACCAATCTCTCCTGTGTGGGTTAACTTCTCTGCTGTATCTGAGTCCCCCTTTTCTGTGCCTGAGTCCACCTCTGCTGAATGCGAGATGGCCTCTTATAATGAAAGCAGTCTCTCCTGTTAACGAGATTTTGTCTGTGCTTTGGGCCCCTGAGACTGCCATGCGTCCCCGAGATTTTGCCAGTACCATGCTCGAGATCCTGCTAGCTTTGACTTCTGTTAAGGAACTTTCCTATACTGACTTCTTGCTTGTTGCCACTGCAGCTATCTAAAGCTGGCCATACACTTTACAACCATCGCACGACTTTCGTTGTGCGATGGTTGTAAGGTAATTAAAAGCTCGTACGATCTGCCCATCTTGGACAGGCAGATCGTACTTGCGATTATCGCAAGCCCTCCCCGCTGAGGGGAGGGCTTCCGATGACTGCAATGCTGAGCGGGCAGTGTGCGCTTGCGCACACCGGCCCATGCGGCATTTGTTTTACGAGCACGCCACACACCCGCCGAAAATCTTACTATTTTCGTCTGGTTTTCCAACGTGCTCGAAAGACAAAAGACATGCGACCGTACAGTGGAAACGGTCGCACGCCTTCTATACACCTGCCGATTATCGTACAATCGCGGCATTTCCCGCAATTATCGTACGATAATCAGCAGGTGTATGGCCACCTTTAGTCTTTTCAGTTGTGGGCTAATGAGCCGGGCCACATACCAGGGGCGGACTAGCAATTGCTCCCCGGAAGCATCCGGCTGCCGGTGCAGTGGCCCTCCGCCGCCTCTCTGCCACTTGCAACGCATACCGATGCGATCCGGGCTGGCTGAATCAGGCAGACGCGGCCCTCTATTCAGCCACTGTAGAGGGTCGCCTGCGGGGGCCTCCCAAGGAGCGAGCGGCCGCCGTTCTCTGCGTCATCTGCTTCTTTGGGGGTCCCTAGGTGGCATTAGGGGTCTTGGAGACCCCTGATGTCTCCATAAAGAGGACCTGTCACATCTCTTTGCTATTACATAGGGGGCTTCTCAGCCCCCTATGCCGCCTCTCTGCCACTTGCAACGCATACCGATGCGATCCGGGCTGGCTGAATCAGGCAGACGCGGCCCTCTATTCAGCCACTGTAGAGGGTCGCCTGCGGGGGCCTCCCAAGGAGCGATCGGCCGGTGGCCCTCTATTCAGCCACTGTAGAGGGTCGCCTGCGGGGGCCTCCCAAGGAGCGAGCGGCCGCCGAGTACAGAGCCGCATCTGCTGCGGGCAGGCTGGCCGGCCGTATCAGCCACTGTAGAGGGTCGCCTGCGGGGGCCTCCCAAGGAGCGATCGGCCGGCGAGTACAGAGCCGCATCTGATGCGGGCAGGCTGGCCGGCCGGGTGCATGTGGCAGAGAGGTGGCGGAGAGAGGGAGGGAGCAACTGCAGCTGCGGCCACAGCACACCCTCACACAACTTGGTGCATGTGGCAGAGAGGGAGGGAGCCACTGCAGCTGCGGCCACAGCACACCCTCACACAACCAGGGTCCAGGGAGCCCCCATTGACCACCAGGGTAAGGTGACAGTTTTAAAAATAAAATCCGGGGACATTTTTATCCGGGGACATAGAATAACATTTTTTTTTTTTAAACTTACCTGATCCCTGGATCCACCAACAGGCGCAGCCTCCCATCTCCCACGCTGTCAGAAGCTTGCGCGCGCTGTGTGCAGCTTCTGAGTGGGCGCTTCATAGTGGGCGCTATGCAAAATGCGCAGGCAGCTTCCTTGCTACGCTAATAGCGTAACTTCTCAGAAGCTGCACACAGCGCGCGCAAGCATCTGACCGCGTGGGAGACGGGATGCTGCGCTTGTTGGTGGATCCAGGGATCAGTCCTGCATCCACGCTCCACACGCCGCACTTCCTCACGCTTGCCGCTGCTACACCCGCCTGCATCCACGCTCCACACCTCCTCCCTGCCTCACGCTCATCGCCGCCCACATCCATGATCGGCACAGGGACGCGGGGAGAAGTAAGGAGGAGCAGGCGTGGGGAGATTTGCTGGAATTTGTTGTACTCCTCTATAGCTGGTGGTATTCTGCATTGCGCTGTATAGAGGACTACAAATCCCAGCAATAATATATTATACAGCGCAAGGCAGATTACCACCAGCTATGTGTACTATTGCTGGAATTTGTTGTACTACTCTATAGCTGGCGGTATTCTGCATTGTACTGTATAATGTATTACTGGGATTTGTAGTCCTCTATAGCTTAAATAGATAGAGTAAACGGTTAGTTGAACTCAATCGGCTAACTAATCGATTTAGTCGACTAATCGAAAATAATAGTTAGCTGCAGCTCTAGATAAATTGTCACCCTACACCAGGGATCCCCCGCTAACCACCAGGGAGCTTCCACTGGCCACCAGGGAGCCACCCACTAACCAGCAGGGAGCCCCCACTGGCCACCTGGGAGCTACCACAGAGCCACCACTAATTATTAGGGAGCCCCCAGTGGCCACCACAGATCCCGCACTGACCTGCAGAGAGCCTACAGTAATTAGGGAGCCGCCTCTGCTGCACCCGTACAACTCTCTGGGCCACTGGTGAGAGCCCGCACAACCCTCCTGAGAGCCTGGAGACATCGGGCGGGGAACCCAGAGCAACACAGAGTATGTAGCTTCATATTATTCTGCATTGCTGTAATAGGTATTGCTGAGATTTGTAGTTCTCTATAGCTGATGCTGTTCTGCATTGCTGTATAATGGTATTGCTGGGAATTGTAGTTCTCTATAGCTGTTGGTAGTCATTATTGCTGGGATATATAGTCCTCTATAGCTGATGGTATTCTGCATTGTTGTGTAATGTATTGCTTGGAATTGTAGTTCTCTATAGCCAATGCCATTCTGCAATGCTGTACAATGTATTTCTGAGATTTATAGTCCTCTATAGCTGGTGGTATTATTCTGCATGGCTGTATGATGTGCTGAGATTTGTAGTCCCTCTACCGCTTGGAGTTAGTGGCAGAACTACCAGGGTTGCAGCAGTCGTACACGCGCACAGCACTGACGAGGCATCCCTCCACTACCAGTGTGCTCTAATTTTCCTCAAGCGATAAATTTCTCTACTGCGTCTCTTCCAGGTGCGCATGTCATGAAGAAAGGGGGTCATGAAAACAGCTGATTCGGATGACTCGGCCCCACTGGAAGTGACACAGTCGAGAAAATGTATAGGGTCAAGAAAAATTATAGAACACTGACTTTGAGACTGTTTGGCCCCTTCCACTATCCTCCCACTGCTCACAGCCCAGAATCATGGACAGCCAACGGTGGTCTACAGTGGGCAAGAGTGCCTAAGTAGTGGACATGGAGCGGAGTAAGTCCAGAACCATGTAGGGAGCCCAGTGGGAGAAGAGTACCATCCCCCAGCCAGTCGTCCCTTTCATGGACTTACTAGGAGTCCTCACATTACCCCATCATTCACACTACCATTACATGGATGGCAAAAGTGGCAGACGGGGGTGGGGAAGAGGCAGA
>NW_017306985.1:437542-448629 GCF_000935625.1 Nanorana parkeri | reverse complement strand
GCGTGAAATTCCCCCCGTGCCCCCCCCCACCCCCCTGGATCCGCCACTGCTTCAGACTGGGGATTGGTTTGTTGTGATATTATTTATGTATCACAAGCCCAGGGCTCTGGGGTTGTGATAGTTTAGTTCTTTATATCCCTGTCTGCACAAGCCTGTAGCCTGCCATAGTATGTATTGTATCTTGAACTTATCTTGATCTTGTATCGTAGTCTTGTATCTTGAATCAGTTCCTGTCTTGTATCGTTGTCCTATCTTGATTCTGTAATAGTCTTGTTACCTGTTTCTGTCTCTTTAACCCGGTACGTGTCTTGAATCTTGTACCCTGTTCTGTATTGTATCTTGCTTTCGGTTTATATCTGTATCTTGTCACCAGTCAGTACTACTCCTTTGTTCCTGGGGGCTGCCTGCAGCATTTATAGCCAGAGTGCACAGCTGAAGTCCTGGGGGCATTCAAGTATAGGTAGGCACGCTAACCTTAAAGGGGTTCTAAACCCTCTGTTTTTTTTTCATATATCTACTGCTAGCAAGCAGTAGATATATGTAAAAAGCTTTTTTTGACATTACTTTGGACCTGCCAAGTATTTATGATTTGCCTACTTGGTATACTAGAGGACCACTAATGATGAACTCGTATACCAAACATGTCCTTAGAATTATTTTTTTTAATGCAAAAACAACAAAATACTCTTCTGGTATGGAACAAAACCTTGCTGCTCTCCTGGGTGTCCCGAAAAGGTCCATAGATCAAATACATATTACATATGAACAAAGAGGAAAATCTTAATTATTTAATGGTATATGGAACGTTCGGTGTGCTTCAATATGTACAGTCCCAGGGCCGACTTAACGAATATGCATATGTTGTGATTTATGTAGGTTAGGGTTACACTTGTTACGTTGTGTCCCTAAACTAGGCCAGCGGTGTGACGCAGAGTACAGAGGCCAGCGGTGTGACGCAGAGTACAGAGGCTAGTAATGTAACGCAGAGATCAGCGGTGTAACGCAGAAATAATAGGGACTTACTGTGTACAGTTGATATGATTCAGGAGATCTCTTCCTCTCGTGGTGTTGGTGGGGGGGTGCAGTGATGTTGCCTCCATGTACTGAGGGGAAGCCTGCAGCAGCCTTGTTGAGCCTCCCTTCTGGTCCGGCACTGCAGAAACGTAGAGTACAGATTATGACGCACAGTACAGAGATCAGTACAGAGTACAGAAGTCAGTGGTGTGATGCAGAGGTCAGTAATGTAACGCATAGTGCAGAGGTCAGTACTGTAACACGCATTGCAGAGGTCAGAACTGTAACGCACATTGCCGAGTTCAGCGCTGTAACGCACATTGCCGAGTTCAGCGCTGTAACGCACATTGCCGAGTTCAGCGCTGTAACGCACATTGCAGAGTTCAGCGCTGTAACGCACATTGCAGAGTTCAGCTCTGTAACGCACATTGCAGAGTTCAGCGCTGTAACGCATATTGCAGAGTTCAGCAGAATAAAGAAGAAAGAAAGGGGACTTACAGTTCACTTAGCTGGTATTCTCAGTTGCCCTCTTCTTTCTCCTGGTGGGGGGAGGGGAGGGAGGGTAGGTGCAGTAAAGAGTAAAGAGATCCTCCATCTACCGACAGAAAAAACTTTATTTTCAGGTTCAGCTGCATTACTTTCTGCCCCCGTCCAATAGTAACTCTGCAGGCTTCCTCCCAGCCTATAACAGCGGAGCTGGGCGGAGGAAGCTGCAGGTGCCCGAAAGCGCCGAAGAGATCCGAAACTGATTCTTCTCCTCGGCCGATGCAGCTAAAGCGGCCCCGGACGAGTGAACACAAAACGATCGCAGCTCGGAAGCGGCGGTACTGTTCCAGCGCACCCCCTCGATGCCATTCCACTCGCCCCCACGCAATTTTCATTTGCCAATTGCGAGTGGGCGAGTGGAAATTTTGAGGCCTGCCTTAAAGTATACACTCTTATGTATTCTATTACTTTTGTAGACCATGGTATTAAGAGGCAATAACTAGGGATGCACCGAAATGGAATTTTGAGACCGAAACCAAAAATAAAAAATTTGTCAGACCAAAAATGACTTTTCTTTTCCAATCTTTAAAAAAAAAATTTGTTTCAACTATTTTTTTAAATGTATTTATTTTATTTTACTGTTGGGGGCTCTAGGGAAATGTTAGGGGGTCTAAACAGACTCCTGATATTTCCCTTTTAAAATAGAAAAAGAGATTGAATCCTCAATCTCTTTTTCTGCATCTCCTGTTATAAATGGAACAGGAATCATCTATACTGAGTGTTCCTGTTCATTCCTACGTTGTGGATATAGTGTACTTACTATGTCAACAATCATGAATGAATAGGAAGTGTTGCAGATCACTACCCATTCATTCATAACTGGACATAGTAAGTTATTTACAAACACTAACCGATCAGCTGATCGTGAGTGTTTGTATACCGCTCTCCGTTCTAAATCGACTGTCACAGGAGGGGACAGGACGGTGGGGGAGGAGAGCTCCGCCACCTGTGACAGCTCACAGTGCTCTCCTCAACTCACCGCTCTCCATCCTGACACAGGAGGCCGAGCTCTCCTCCCACACCTCCCAGCTCTGCCTCCCATGTCAGGATGGAGAGAAGTGAGTGGAGGAGAGCACTGTGAGCTGTCACAGGTGGCGGAGCTCTCCTCTACCACTGATAGATCACAGCCGCGCACCGAGCTCCATCCTGACACAGGACGCTGAGGCAGGAGGAGAGCTCGACCTCCTGAAATGATCACCGCCTGCACTGTTTGGCATCCTGAAAGCTTCTCTCCTCCTCCCTGGTCACTGGCATCGAAAGGTACACAGACCGGCACCCAGCGGGGAGAAGACAAGCTAGGGATACAGTGAATTTTCAGCCGCATTTTCTACCGTCATGGCACTTTTGGTCATTTTGCCAAAAGTGCTATTTTCGGTCGAAGTGTTTCGGCAGCCAAAATTTGGGTGCATCTCTAGCAATAACTGTACCTGGTTGGATTATAACAGTTTATTGTTTGTTAATAACCTGTTTATATACAAAATTAATAAATGTAAAACAAACAAAAAAATACACTTTGAATACAACGCTAAGATATCTGCCTCAAGACAATCACAATATAGAGAGGAAAGAAATCATGAAAATCAAATTTTCCAGGGCTGGTCTACATTGCGGCATGCAGATGGGTTGGTGTGTGCTTTGAATGGTGACTGGTCCCTTCTAGTCTTTGAGCTCTAAACTTCGCAATCGTTGCTGGAATTACCTGACCTAAAACGAGGAGCAGTTAGCTAAGTGTAATAAACATTTGTCATTCAGACATGTTTCTATTAATATGAATGAATGTAGAACTTAATGTGTGAATGTGGGATTTCTCTTTAAATTAAGTTATTCCTTTCTTACCTTTTCTATAATATTTTGTCCATCATTTTTTCTGGCACATTTTTGTTTGTTTGATGGAATATGTGTCCCTTCTTCCTTGAACGCACTGTTGTCAGCAATCAGTGACTCTAACACTGGCATTATCTTACTGATCCTTGATCAATGGTTTAAACTGCAATAAGAAGAAGAAGATGCTTATAGTGGACCATAGAGAATATGTGTAGCAAGAAACAGAGCGAGGTGTAAGTAGTAGGACATGCCTAGAAGTACTGGATCAAGGTCCCACATAGTATCAGACATTGTTACCAGAACAGGCCTGAAAATACTGGATCAGGGGACCTCCTAGGAACACAAGTTGTTTCTGGTAGGGGCCTTGAAGTACTGGATGAGGGGAACACGTTGTATCACAGGTTGTCACCAGGACATGCAGTGAGAGGACACACAGAATCTGACTTTCATCACTGGAGTGTTGCTGGAGTTAGTGTTGGGATATAGCTGCATTTTACAGACCTAGTAATTATGCAACACCTTCTATGCAAAAAATACTGGCACAACTAGGTTTGTATAAGATAGCTACATCCCAACAAACCCAAGATTCTAGTGACAGCCACCATAATAATCGCCAGCATCCGCATAAGGATATTAGGAGAAATGGAAAGAAGGTGTTATTGTCACTGAGAAGAGTGCAAGTGTTAGAACCTCTTGATGTATCTAAATGATGATAAAGGTGTTTAAAATTTAAACCTAGAGTGGAATCCTAAGTCGTTTTTTTTTCTATTTTGGAAGTGCAGTAAACAGTATTTAGGATTTACATAGAATTATAACAAATAGAATTAAATATGAGAGCCCAAGCCAGACTAATAACTTTAAGAGTTGAGTTGTATTCCCACAAAGTTAGGGCAAGAGCTCCCACTAGGCAGTCCAATGTATATAACCAAAGAAAAGCAAAAAAAGGATATGAGCACCACACACAACTTCACACCCTGTATGTGAAACATTATTTCTTTATTAAATACATAAAATGCATACTGCACAGATAACCTCACACCCTCTAACCCACAATAAAAGAACAACCAATGTGTGTGGTGCTCATATCCACTTTTTTCCTTTTCTTTGGTTATATACATGACTGATGGATTCGTCAATTTTCGTCCCTTCGTTCAAAACCCCAATAAACACTCGGACTGCGCGACATGGATTTTAACGGCCACAGCAGCCCTTTTATTAAACCAAAAACAACTTTAACAATAACCAAAGTAATAAACCAAATAATATACACAAATAATACTGTAAATGATGGTTGACCTGAGAAGGGGTCTTTGGGTGCCCAACAGCCCAAAAAAGGCCTCTCCTACCACTCCACCCATGTCCCCAGCCGCACCACAACCAGCTTGAGGACACTTACTGTACTCCTTCTGGGTTCCTAAGGGGCCAGGCCCCGCCCTTTACAAATCCAGACACCAACAGGGGGAAGCACCCATACCAGCTGAGGGCTCCCCATTTCTTTCATCAACTCCGATTTTATAGAACCCCTAACCCTCCAAGCTGCCGTAACAAAAGAACCAACATAACCCCAAGATTAAGGGAGGGAGGGTGGGACAACCTGCTTCCTTTGTCGATTTCCAGAAAGAGGACGTCCCTCAGCCCTTGCAGTTCCTTCCCATGCGGCTCCTCCCGGACACCTGACTCCCACGTCCAATCAGGTAAGAGCAGCTATTCCCATTTTATTTTTAACTCTTTCTCCCGGGACTATTCCTCCCCCCAGTCATGTAGCCCCTCCGCTCAGTCTCTCTGGGTCTGTCTATATTTAAGATTTGTTTACACCCACATTGCTTAAACACGCATATTAGAATCCACAAAGCATGATGTTGCCATGAAAAAAAAAAATGCAGCAGAACCTAAATGTTCATGCATTGAGGTTCATTATAACTTATTCATTTATAAAGGGCTGGCCAATTATAACGCACCTCAACACACAAGGGTGTGTGCATTGAGGTGAATGGGCCTGCTTCTTGTTTGGCTGATCACACAGAAATTTAAATCTCCTCTTTAGAGACCAGACAAATTTCTAGACAGAGGTTCTAATCCTTCTATGTTCTATCTACACAAAAACATTTTTGGTAACTATACCACTTTAAATTGGCATTAAAAGAGAACTATGGTCTAACCTTTTTTGGCCATAGTTTTCTTCAGGGTCACAGGGGGACATATACTAATGTCCTCTGGTGACCCAAAACTCAGTATATAGATGGTGACCCAAAACTCAGGCTATAGCGGGCTATTGCATGTTATAAGGACGCAGAGCGGCGCCACAGCTGGAATGGATCCCAACAACAGCTGCCAATGGCTGACTGACAGCTGGCTCTGCCTCTGTAGAGGCAGATCCAGCTGTGCCCGCCCCCTCCCTGTCTGTTCCTCCAGTCAGCGCTGGAGAAGGGGGGGGGGGGCACTGCTCTGTGCGGGGAGAAGATTGGGAAGTCAGCAATCGGTGGTATGTGTTCGCTGAGTTCCCGATCAATAGAGTCGACCTTTGACAGCTTCAGTGTCACAGGTCGGCTTGAATTATGTGGATGAGCATATTTCATTTACCCCATAATTCTCCTTTAAATGCCAACTGTATTTTATCCAAAAAGTTTGCAAATAATGTCCGTGAGTCTAAAAATAGTAATAGATAATTGTCTTGCTGTTCTCTGTGTAAGGCATCACCAGCCCCAGCAGGGAGCAATCTCTACATCGGTCTGACACATCCCCCTTGCCGTGTCATTGCTATGGTTCAGCAGTCGGCACACTTCTTGCTGATTGCAGCACTGTAGGTCTGAGTAGGGGGCTTGTCAGACCACTGTAGAGAGACCGGCACTCTCATACAGTACAGCGGCCTTTCTTTACAGCATACTGTTTGAGCTGGGGGGGCTTTAAAAAGAAGACTCACAAGTAAAGTTTGGTATACATGCTTCTATTTTCTTTGTTCAACCTGCCGGCTGAACAAAGAAAACAGAATAGATTCCCCCATCAATGCTTCTCGAGCGTGGATCGAGGAATCTCTTGCTGTCACCTTTGTATTCTGACAGTGGCCAGCGGACGAACAGAGCTGGCAGCTCATTGGCTGCTAGCTTTATTTGGCCGACAATTTTCCAACATACTCATTCGATCAGCTGATAGAGGGATGCCGGTCGGAAAGGTGCCGACAGCGAATTTCAGCCAGTTAATCAAGAACCGGACAAAATTTGAGGCTTGTATACCCTGCATAATACAATTATCTCCTATGCAATGCAATCTACAGTATATGAGACCACCCTAACTTAATTTGCATACTTTTTGGATACACTACAATTGGACCTTAAACTGACCCTGTGCCACAGGGTCAAATGTAAACAATGCCACAGCTGCGGAAGAAGAGCATGTATACCTACCTTTCTGGGGGCATATGCCTTCAAATTGTGCTTCAGGTATTTTACACCTGTGTGTGCAATACCTGCTCTCCCTGCCATACACTGTGCCTCTTCCTGACAGTTTTTAGGTCTTCCAACAATATGTGATCCAGTGAAAGAAACACAGCCAGTGATGGGGTCGGGGTAGTCACACACCCAGAAGTATCTAATACCTGTAGCAGCTGGGGAGCAGTGGAAGGCACGGGCTACTGGAAAGGTACGATTACAGTACATGATCATCTTTTACAGCTGTGACGTGTACATTATTCCCTATGGTGACAGGATCACTCTAAAGCCAAATTGTAGCTTGTCCAAAATATTGCTTTTTTCATTTTTTGTTTACATGGTATAATCCACATTTTAGGCCTGAAAATTACTTAAAATCCCCCAAACATTATATATTTTCTGAAAGCCAAGACTCTGTAGTATAACGTAATGGCAGTTGCAAATTTGTATGTTGCACAACATTAGTGCAACTTATTATCAAACCCAAACATGTAGTGAAAAATGGACTTAAGTTAAATTTAGTGCCCAAAACACAATATACAACAATTTTTTGTAAAATATGACGTTATGAGTAAATAGATACCCAACATGCCCAGGTTAAAAATTGTGTGCATCCGTGAAACTGCGACAAAATTCAGTACCACAAAAAGTCCATACACGACATTTTAAAAGCCCCTACAGGTCATCAGTTTAGAGATACACGTAAATTTTGGCCCTAGAATTATTGCTCTCTGGCATGCACAGCGATACCCAACATGTGTAGCGCAATTGTTGATTTCATACGCAGACGCACGTGTTTACGTGATGATGCACGTGCTTGCCGGGGACTTTAACATTTTATAAATAACTAAATAAATGTTGTAATTATTTTTACATTTTATTTTTTTATATATATATATATATAAAAAATGTTAAACTTTACTTTAATTGCTATCACATAGGGGGGCTTACAAGTCCCCCATGTGATAGCATATTGGGGGTGACAGGTCCTCTTTAAGGTGATAGCGGGGGTCCAAAAGACCCCTAGTGTCACCTTTACACTCTAACAAAGCTATTGAAGTGCAGATCGCACTTCAATAGCTTATTGCTGGGCTTCAGAAGCCCAGCAATGACAGCTCAGGGACAGGAAGTAATGCAATACGCGTCACTCCCGGGTCCCATAGAACGGGGAGGAGCTCGGTGAATGGATGTTCACCGCCCTCCTCCCCAGCTTTCCACCAACACCCAAGATGCCAGTCCCGTAGGAGAGGCAGCGGAGCCTGGGAAACACGGCGGGGGTGTCGGGTAGGGGGACCACTTTACTGGATCGTAGAAGCCATCTGGCGGCAGCTGAGCCACCAGAATCACTTCTACTGTAAAGCCGGCCGCTACAAACCTGCCCTACAAATCTGAACAGAGTACCGGCAGCTTTTACCGGTCATCGGTCGTGAAGGGGTTAAAACGGAAAGTACCACTGCGCTAAGGAAGCTAGCCACAAGATTCCTACTCCCTTCCTAGTGCTCTATCCCCCATCACAGCCCTGGTAACAAACTCTGTACATTTGGGTATGGTGGAGCGCACAACACTCCCTGGCCAACAATAATTTATTGTTTGGTGACTAGCCAATTGACAGGTCTTCACGCTGTCCTGTAGAAGTCCCATGGGAGTGGGAGAAGGGTGGTTAATCCTAGGAACTACTAAAGTTGGCCATACACGTATCAGATTTCAGCCTTTTTCTTCTGAATCGTCTGAAAAGTAATTCAGTTAATCCACCTATCAGCCGATCATACTGTTTACTTTTTTTAGCTAATGACATCTAATCTCATTTGAATCTTGCCTTGAAGACTGATGTGATACAGTAATCGTCCATCCAATAAATCTATAATAAACACACAAAACACACACAAAAAAAAAAGTTCTACATATATGTGGAAAATGTAGATATTTAAAGTGACACAAAACTCAGGAGTTAAATCTTAAAAATGCATTCAATTACCCTCTGAACAAAAATGTATCTTATTTGTGTATCACTCGGTTGTAGATCATCAAATCATCTCTGAATTGGTTCTGACACTTTCCTTCCTTCTGGAGGCTACTTTTGTTCCAACTGTGTGTTATAATGTAGCTACCGCTCCAAGCTCAGTCCTGTGATGAACTACAATCTGACTACAAATTAGTAAACTAAACATGAGATTGTAGGATGGAAGGAATTGTTGGCACCAATTCAGAAATGATTTGAGGATCTCCAACTGAGTGACACACAAATAAGATACATTTTTGTTAATACTGAAAGGTACTTGAATGCATTTTCAAAGGGTTTCTAAACCCTCCGGGTTTTTTTTGCATTAAGAGACATCATTTAAGGTAAGTGCTGACATTAACATTGGGGGGGAGGGGGGAAAAATTGACTTTAATGTCACTTTAAGATTTAACTCCTGAGTTTATTGTCGCTTTAACTTTAAAGCAGAAAGCTACATTGTTAATATCGCAGTATAGAAAACCTGGCTCCAAGGATTCTTCACTAGATGACCCGTTAGGATTATATTCATAGCCTATTGATGTAAAAAGAGAAAATGCAGCATTTAGAAAAGACATTCTCCAGGAAGAATAATACATTTCCTTAAGGCCTGGTTCACACCTAGGAGTTTTTGAGCAGGTCGAAAAGCACTTTTACATGCCCAACACAAGAAATCCCATGATTTTCAATGGCCCTGATTCACACCTGAGCAGAAAACGCCAAATGCTCAAAAAGGTACATAAGCTTCTTTGGGCAGTTAAAAGTGCTTTATTGCCCCATGGACTTCATTGGAAATGCCCAAAAACATGTGGCAGAAGCATGTTGCACATTTTTGTGAGAGTTTTTGCACGTTTATACGCGCATTGTTCCATTGCCCACAATGTTTTATGAGCAGCCAGTGAAAACGCGCAAATTCATGTAAAAATGTGCACAACACGCAAATAACCACATGGTGCTATCGCGCAAAAACGGTACCGCGTAGATGTGAATCAGGCCTAACAGAGATGCAGACAACATCAATACCTGAAAACAGTTGTAATCCTACCGTGGTCTGTCCAAAAGAAGATTTTCAGTTGGAATTCCACTTTCATTTTGTTTAGCTGCATATTTACTTTAAAGGATTTGTTTTTATGAACCCTTGCAGTGGAGCTACTACCCCACTACAAGGGTTAAGCGCTCATTTGTGTCTAGGTGCTAAAATAACCAAGAAATACTCACCCAAAGCTCTGAGCCAGCCAGCTGTCACTGCGCTCCCTCCAGCCTGCCCCCTCCTCCTCCGCACATTGGACTGTTCCTCAGCAACCACATGTCTTTGCACAATGTATTGACGTGATGATTTAATGGACCTTAAACCGCTGCACAGGAGGGGGACAGGCATTCCAGGGACTGTTCTATGAAGAAGCCAGCTTGGAGCATTGAGTGAGTATATTTTTGTATGGTGTTTTTTTTTTTTTACCTAGACACAAATGAGTAGAGGCCAGCCCAACTGCAAGGGTTAATGAAAAAATAATCCTGGAGCTCTGCTTTAAACCGCTATAAAAACTAACACTGGACAAAAAAAAATGACCTTGCATGAAAAAATGTATACTGGCTCCGTACATAATTTCATCCATTTCAGTGATGGGAGTAATCTCCCTTCTCCCCAAACATAACATATTTCTTTTCTTTCCTTCTTTTTTCTTTCTTTAGTTCTTTCTTTTCCTGGTCTTTTTTTTTTTCTTTCTGTCGTTTTTAATCCGTTGGGGATGCTCTGGAAGCCTTTTCCAGCCTTTTCATTGCATAGACAAGGGAGTTGTGCTGCATGCAGTACTTTTTTTTTTTCCAGCACAGCGTAGTACAACCACATTGCACCTCACTATGGCTACACTATGGCTACACTGTGGCTTCTCTTACCAAACTTTTTTTAATGTCTGGCAAATATAATATTGCATTTAAATATTATTAATGCAGCCAGAATAAAGCCGCAAATTCAGCGCTGTTGCCGCAGTTCTGATCTCTGGTGTCTCCTTCTTATTACAGGGTCCCACGGAGACACCCCTGCGCGCTCTCGGCATGTGTCCATTGCCTAGCATTGTCCAACACTCCTCCATCCCCATCCTGTAGCCTCCACTGCGCATGCTCCTCTGCTCCCCATACACATGGTGTTCGGGAAAGCTGAGCTCTGCGGCCTGGACCGAGCAGCAGAGAGTAGGTGATTAAACGCTTGTAAACGTCAAATTAGGGACTCCTACTGTAGGAAAATGCAAGTTCCTGACACAGGAATCCCCCCAAAAATTACAGAT
>NW_017306985.1:436037-437460 GCF_000935625.1 Nanorana parkeri | reverse complement strand
ATTCGACATAGACAAGTCGGGTACGCGGCCCGTTACCTTTAGAAAAATTGCAGTACTCCATTCTTTTAAAATGTTGGTAACACAGTAATATAAAATATTGCTTCTTTATAATTTTTTAAGGTTTGCATAGAATGGCTTTCTTATTGGAAGGATCAATAGTTCATAACCAAAGATACTGAAAATGAGCTCCCCTTCCCTCAAGCTCCTTAGTTGGTAATATTGGTAGTCACCAATATATCCTTGTTGTCAGGTATGCACCCCCACTGCAATCTCAAAAGAAAAAGGAACTGGCTACGTTACTTAGTCCTGACTTCTGTGTAACTTACTCCTGACCTCTGCACTTTGCATTACTACTGACCTCGGCACTTTGCATTACTACTGACCCATGCACTCCACGTTACTACTGACCCCTGCACTCCACATTACTGCTGACCCCTGCACTCCACATTACTGCTGACCCCTGCACTCCACGTTACTACTGACCCCTGCACTCCACATTACTGCTGACCCCTGCACTCCACGTTACTACTGACCCCTGCACTTCACATTACTACTGATCCCTTGCACACCACGTTACTACTGACCCCTGCACTTCAAATTACTTCTGACCCTATGCACTTCACGTTACTACTGACCCCATGCACTCCGCGTTACAACTGACCCCATGCACTCCGGGTTACAACTGACCCCATGCACTCCGCGTTACAACTGACCCCATGCACTCCACGTTACAACTGACCCCATGCACTCCGCGTTACAACTGCCCCCATGCACTCCACGTTACAACTGACCCCATGCACTCCGCGTTACAACTGACCCCATGCACTCCACGTTACAACTGACCCCATGCACTCCGCGTTACAACTGACCCCATGCACTCCGCGTTACAACTGACCCCATGCACTCCGCGTTACTACTGACCCCTGCATTTCACATTACTACTGACCCCATGCACTCCGCGTTACTTCTGACCCTTGCACTTCGCACTACTATTGAGCCCATGCACTCTGCATTACTACTGACCCCTGCGTTACTTACTACCAACCCCTAAACAAATACATGCACTGTACCCTGCTGATCTTTGATGTCATTCATGTTGACCAGGTAGATCTCCACCTCTCCAGGGTTGCCTACCCCTGCTCTGTGTGATTCAAACTTCACCACAGTGTGATGACTCCTAATAATATTAATCAGGATTTTTGCTAACTACAAAAACCTTCAATCAGAAGCTACAGCATATGTCACAGTACTCAGCAGAAAGGTGAGTTCCAAATTATGTTTTCTGAAATGTGTTTGCAGTGTATTTGTCACTGTGCTCTCTGCATGAGCGGTTCAGTTGAGTCTAAAAGCTGTAGCTAGCTAAACAAACCCATACACATCCGTTCATGATCTCCTCTCTATTCTATTTCAACTACCCCCCCCC
>NW_017306985.1:425770-435736 GCF_000935625.1 Nanorana parkeri | reverse complement strand
GTACATTTATCAAATTATTATTATTATACAGGAGTTATATAATGCCAACAGTTTGCACAGCGCTTTACAGTATAAGGAAGACATTACAAGCACAATACAATTCAAGACAATGGTAAGGAAGTGATACATGAGGAGGTAGCTGTGTGGGGATGAATTGTTTGAGAAAGTGATAGTTCAGTGGTTATGTTAAGGTGGGATAGGATTCCCTGAAGAGATGAGTCTTAATAGTGGGCGGTGGAGGACATAGTAGAGAGTTAAAAGTAGAAAAGAGTTGACGAGGTCTGGATATAATGAGTGTTAATGAGAGTGACAAAATAAGTCTGTTTGGCAGCATGGAGGAAGGAATTATATTTTAGGAGGGCAGCCTAATACAGCGTGAAGTCTTGCAGAAGCCTAGTTTTCCGGCACAGTCGTTCAAGAGCGTGGCTATGTCTTTTAGATGTAAATTAGTGCTGCCCCCCTCCTATACATCAAAAGTACCTCTTCTAATCAGGGAGCCCTAGTTAAAAGTCTGCTGTACAGACAGTGCTGCCCCCCAGGCTCTATCAATGAAGATACATTGGTGTCTGTGTCCGCGGTGTGATCACTTATCCCACCGATGAAGCTATGACTTCACAGGACTACACTTCCCCTGATCCTCCAGGCCGCATCCAGAGCGCAGTCTTTGTCGGCGCACGCCCCCTAGAGGCAGAAGATGGCCATTGCGATTTAAATCCCCCAGGAGCTGCTCGTTAGATGCGCTTGAGTTGGCAGTCTGGGGAAGCGCAAGAAGCAGAGGAAGAGAAGAAGCAGGACCGTGTAGATCGAAAGGGTCCTGCACATCCCCCTCCCACTGTCACAGGGGACAAGGTGTGTGTGAGAGATAGAGGCTTGCAGAGCGCCGTCCGCACACTGACACTGTCAGCAGGCAGGCTTCAAGATGGGCAACCGAGGGATGGAAGAGCTGATCCCGCTGGTCAACCGGCTCCAGGATGCCTTTTCAGCCATCGGACAGAATGCCGACCTAGACCTGCCTCAGATCGCCGTAGTTGGGGGTCAGAGCGCCGGGAAGAGCTCAGTGCTGGAGAATTTTGTCGGCAGGTAAGAAGAAGGGAGATGATGCCTCTTCCAGCATCCATTGAGAAGTGGATTAGAAAAGCAGACACAAAGCAGATTTATTATCCTGCAGCAGATTCCTGGCTTGCAGGCTTGCCCAGCACCAAGGCTAGATCTGTTTTTTTATTAGCACAGTGAATGATGTATAGGCGCAATAAAAAGACACCATGGCATGACGACATGGTCACAATCACCTTGAGCCCCATTGATCCTAATGGGGGCACCGTATATCTTAACATACATGTATTCTACTGTATAGGACTGTTTCTGGCTTCTCAGTGGCTGCGTATCACCATTTCCATTCGTGCAAATGATATAAAAGATCAAAAATATATTTATGTAAGGGGTTAATGTGCAGCGGGGATAGAGGAAAAAAATGGAGGAGGTGCTGAAGAATACAGTACAGTCACTCCTGCAATGGAGAGAAAGGGAGGGGGCTACTGAGGCAATGTCATCAGTGCACGGTAGAGTTGAGACTTCCAATCCATCATTTGTTCCCTTTCATATGTGTAAGATTTAAAATAAAAAAAACCCGCTGGCCATGCATGGGGCGATTTTCAGCCAGTAGTAATCTACTCTTGGTTGGCAAAATGCAATGAGGGATCCTCACTATCAGTTTGTATAGAAATGGTTGGTGGTTGACTTCATCCATTGTACCAATTGTGCCAAAAAGTGATGTTTGATTGTGTAAAATGATATACTGTACATCATTTCTCATTGCTCTGTTTTGTTAAATAAAGCCATGTTTGCATTAATGTTTTGCAGCAGAGAGCTATATGAACAATAAGTGTGTTGTAGCCCAAAGAATCCGCTGTCACCTTTCTCCAACATACAGTACGGCAAGGTGACAGCTGACTGCTATGGGTTAATAACCTTTGCAGCATGCTTTCTGCCTGATTAATTCAGGGCCCTTGGCATTCATTTAATAAGGCAGCACAAAGTGTAATAATTATGTTCAGAGTACACTATCCCATCGTAACCAGATCATTCAGAAGGCTGAACAGTATAAGATAACTGGTGACTAGTTGCTATGGGTTATCACAGTATGCACATTGAAAAGTGACACACTGCTGTTTGACATGCTTTCCCAGGGCCAGAACATTGTAGTGATGTGCAGTTGTTACAATGTCATTCTGCTCCTTAACTGGTCCTGGAGATTCTCCATTTTCTATGGGGGTGGGGGGTTAAATTATTCGAAGTAGAGCTACATTGTGAAGGATTACATAAATTATAGGTAGTTATTGAATGGAAATGTTCCATTTGCATGGAGGAGATAATGTGTACTTTGTGCTGCATGGACAAGTGGTACCAATGATGACAGCTTTTCAAGGTGACACTGCTGTACAGGCTCCATCATTGCACATTTGTGCCACACATTGGCCAAGGATGAGGATGATGAAGGATGACAGAATACTCGCTAGCAAACATATTGTCATCTTAAAGTAGGATGTTTTGGAGCATCTGTAAGCACCGAATACACATACTGAAAAATAAACATGAGCACACGTTCCAACAAAACAGTCGCCAGTCACAGGTTCGCACAAAGACTGCAATGCCTGGGTGTATAGCTGTGTGTACAACAGTTACTGCTTCTCTGTCAGCAAGGCCTCAGAAAGGCAATGATGGGTTAATGGGATTTACACACTGCAAAGGTAGAAGCTCAAGGGAGCTGACAGCATCCAACAGATAGCAGCTGGTGCGTGCAAGATAGCCTTGTGGCAGACACTGTATAAAAATGGGGGTTGAGGTGTGTGTGTACATGACTATGGCCCTTTGTTAAATACATAGATACTCACTTTGGAGGTAGCACAGGTTCCTCCGTCTTTGTATATAGATTTGTATAGAGATTTTGTGCATACAGGCCTATGTTTTGTTAATTTACTCTAATTTGTGGTCCTCCCAATGGCCTGGGAAGATTAGGGTCCATGGATCAAAAACAACCATGATTTAGAATGTGCAGTGCCAAGATAAGCTGTTTTGAAAGAACACTTATCCCAGCACCGTATGTAAATCTGTATGTAAAACTTAAAGCCTATCAAAGGAAAAATGTGAAATGTATTGCAGCCTACCAGTCCTTAGATGTGGTGACTGCATTGGGGGTTTTTTGTAGGTTTATCTTTGCTTGTGTTTTTCCATCTAGTGTTTTTCTGCCAGTAACACACTTCCTGACCTAGCACTGATGGAATTACTGCCATAGCATCCAATACAGCTGCTATGTGACCTAGACCGGTGGGGGGTGTTCAGTTGGGGTCTCAGGAATGAGGAGTGGTGGGCGCCTGTGTAAAGAAATGAATCCCCATTCAGACCTCTGTCAGCACAGACCCGCAGGAGCTGTGACAAAAAAGCGGCAGAGGAAGGCTTCCAATACTCTCTTCCTCTGCCGGTGACAACATCTAATGCAGAGCTGTAGAGATCAACTAATGCAGAGAGGAAGTAATAGGAAGAAGCCTTCTGGAAGCTCTTTGTTTATTGACAGCTGCTCCAATTCTGTACCTAACAGCCATTCACTGTTGCCCTTTAAGTGTTTTGGCTACATGAGATATTCACCTCTGGGCTAAATGTTCTGCTTCGTTTGATGCTGGAGAAGTAGAGCTCAATTGATGCTGGGCACTGAATTATGGAAAAAGTGACGTAAGTACCCAAGATCAGAGCTCTAGCCCAACCTCGCCTTGCCTTTCTTCTTGCACTATATGGTTGGTCTCTTAACATGATGGGTGGTCTCATTGTCCAATAGTGTCATAAGGGAAAGACCAAAACTCTGACCTTGGGAACTAAAGTCACTATTTGCATACTTGAGCACCTGGGATTTTGAGGGATCCAGGGTGCTTGTAAAGATATCAAAAGATAGATATGAACACAACTAGGTGCATGTGTTGTACTCTTCTGCAAATTTAGTAACTTTAAGACAAGCACAGGGGTTTACTTTAAAGGAGAACTATGAGGTAAGTTCTTTTCACTCACCTCATAGTTCTAGCCGACCTGTGACAATGAAACTGTCACAGGTCGGCTCAGTAGATTGGGAAGTGAGCGAACTTCTCGATCCTGTCACGGCTCTCTGCCGTGACAGGGGAGGGGCTGGATTCCCCCTCCTAGCTCCGATCCTCCAGCGCTGATTGGCGGAACGGACGGGGAGGGGCGGGTACAGCTGGCTCTGCCTCTAGATAGGCAGAGCCAGCTGTCACTCACGCAGCTGGGCGGATCCAGACTTAATTGTCGGGATCCGCTTCAGCTGCGGCGTCTCAGTATACCGCGAGTTGTAGCTCGCGGTATACTGAGCTTAGGGTGACGAGAGGATGCTAGTTTGTGTCCTCCCGTTACCCTAAGGAGAACTATGGGGAACAGCCCTAACCCCATAGTTCTCCTTTAAGTTATGAGCTGATGATCCAGAAATCACCAACACTGTCACCTATTTTAAATTATAGGAACTGTGATCAAGGTGTCTCTCGAAAGCCTGGCTCCTGTTCTCATGCTGTATATGATAGAACCAATGAGGAGATATGTTTAAAAACAACTACATTTAGAAGAAATAGGCTTCTCCCTTCATTCCTGTAAAGATTCCAACAGAAGGATTGTGACACCAAGAAAGATCTTTTGGGGGAGAGACAAGAACACCAAAGGAATTCCCTGTGATGTATAAATTAAAGGGTGTTTGGTGTAAAAAATGTCACCCCTTTCTTTTCCTCCTTTATGTAAACATTATCTAGAAAACGGAAAACTTTTCAGCTATCTCTGACTGGCCCTAGGTTGACCAGAAAACCATTTAAATGTGGCAGGTTAGGTAAGAGCCATGACTTGCTTAAAGGAGAACTATGACATGAGTGATTTCCACTCACCTCATATATTTCGCGGGTGCGCGCAATTTTAAAGCTTGACATGTTTGGTGTCTATTTACCCGACGTGACCCGATCTTTTATATTTTACCAAAAAACTGGTTAATAATAAATGTTTCCTACCATGATGTAAAAAAAAACTTTTTTTTTTCAAAATTTTCTGTAATTTTTCCTAATTATAATAAAAAATAAAAACCCCAGTGGTGATTAAATACCACCAAAATAAAGCCCTATCTGTCCCCAAAAAATGGTATAAAATTCATTTCAGTACAGCGTTGCATGACGGAATAAACGTCAGTCAAAGGACTGCAGCGCTGAACACTGAAAAATGGCCTGGCCAGGAAGGGGGTCTAAACACCTGGTCTTGAAGTGGTTAATGTCACTAACGTTTAGGGTTATGTGGTTAGGTTACATTTAAAGGTTATGTAAACCCTGACAGGGAACATCTATTATCCGCTCTCGTTTGGTTTGCAAATATACTATTTTAAGTTTTTTGTTATGTCTGTTTAACAAGGGCAAAAAAATAGTTGTTGATTTTTCCCGAAATCGTATGAGCTCCTAACCTCCTATGCCCTCTGGCTGTGCACAAGGAGGGGATATAAAGATGAGGAGGGGGAGGGGAGATAAAGAGAGCTTTGTGTTCTTTCTAATCCATCAGAAATGAAGTAGGAAGGGCTGACACCAGGCACTTTAGATTTCAGAGCTAAAAATACACTCTGTTGTCACCTCAAATTATGGGCAATAATATATTTTTAACACATCAACAGTTATTTTTGGGTACTTGCAGTGTGTTTAAGGGGATAAAACATGGCAAATGTATTGCAGTTATATATAAAAAAATGTTGTTTTTTTTGTGGCCTTGACGTATGCTTTGTAGACTAGGTTTAGGTAATAAGTTTAGATTTAGTTTTAATTGTATGTTTGGGTGCTTGCTTTAGGGGTTAATTTCAGGTTTAGAGACAGGGACTTGGCTGGAAATACGGGTGGATTTATAATTTTGCACTAAATCTTTGGAATTGAAAAATCACTTTTTTTTTCAGTGTAAATTTAGCTGCCACCAAAATCTCTTACTTCCAGTAATACAGGGCCTAATTTATTAAGGTACCAAGTCACAGCTTGATAGTGCAATATAAGATAGCTGGCCAGAAAAATCAGAAAACCACTTTGGCAGGATGTCTGTAGGCAGAGAGCAACCTGGGGGTTCTATCCAGCCAAGCTTGGCTTATGGTTTCTTCCTTGGAATTATGAAATAATTATATTTCAATATACATTCACAATTTCACATTATTGGAAAATAAAGTCCCTGACATCACAACAACTGTCCTAAACAATCAAACATGACAATCTTTTCAGTTGCATCATAAAAACAGCTTTTGGGGGCACAGTTTAATAGTCTTACAATGTGTATTTTAGTCCTTTTTAGAACATTGTGCCTGGATGATTGATGCACTTTAAGTACTTGGAGAGGTGATCTCAAGGACCAGGATAGCAATAAACATCCCATCTTATGTTAAATGAAAGTGGATCTAACATCAGATATATTTCTGTGTTGCATGCGTGCTAACTAATGTGTAGTTGTTAAACTTCCAGGTATTTATTACTTCCCCTGACAATGCCTTCATCTGCTGTCCTCTACAGGAAAAAAGTACCAGTTTTGTTCAGGCATCATCCAGGACCAGTATCCACTTCCTGGACTGAAATTCATAGCTCAGCAATGACACAATCATGTAAATCATGACAAAGTTACATTGTACAGTGTGATCACTAGGAGAGGAGACAAAGAAAATGCTTCAATTTGCAAGCAGCAGACTGATGACGTAATCTCAGTCTTTAATGATAAAACGTTTTTTTTTCATATGATACTATTGCCATACATGGTGGCATGTCAGAATATAGTCTTGCAGACTTGAATAGCTAATGAAAGATCTAGTTTCAGACCTTCTGTAAAAAGTGGTTAGACTGTTGAGTGATATTCTAGTTTTTAGTGGTAGAGACATATAAATGTTGCCTTCTTTTGCTGTTCATGGTTGATGGCATGGTGATTGATGCCATCTCCGATCATTTAGGGCAGTTAGCTGTGGATATATTTTTGTATTTTACATAATTTAATATACATACTGAATGGAAAACTTTCCTTTTCATCACCGTATATTAAGTGGGAAGGTATCACCTTACCATTTTTGTGTGAAGGAGGGTTTTATTGAAAAGCAGACTCTCATAACTAGAAGATGAGAGGGGGTTGCATCCATTGTTTCTTCTTGCTGCCTCCAAGGTAAATTGAAATCAGCAGCTTTTTATTTTCTCTTATTATTTCCACAATACTGCTTGAATTATGAATCATTCCCAACAGGTTTGTGTTATAGTACATAGGGAGAAGCCCCAGAGGGTCTTGCGAAGAAGTGCTCCTTCTTTTCCAAGTGCCTAGGGTGACGGGAGGTCGCTAGTTTGTGTCCTCCCGTTACCCTAAGGAGAACTATGGGGAAAAACACTGACCCCATAGTTCTCCTTTAACACTGCAACAAAAACTGTATTAACCCAAAGTCTTGATTTTTTCTGGGATGCTCCAAGTGTAACAGTGCCACTTGGTTGTTCATGTGACATCGTTATGCCATTTTTGTGGGTGGCTAGTGTTTAGGGATGTTTATTTGGGGCTCCCATGTATTAGCATGTAGGTATTTCTTCAATGCTGAGTAGTAGTGTATCATTTTCTTCCATATCCCCAAGTGTTAGTGTGTAATTTTTTGACAGTTTCTTTGCATTTGTTAATTAACAGTATAAATACATAAGTAAAGTTTACAGAACAGTGGTTTATGGCCATCCAAACAAATGGTACAAATAGGTTACAAGGCAACTATTCCATAAGTAAAGACAACGAATAAAAGACAAAAGTGTATCCAAGCAACCGCCGAGAGGTTTCAAAAACAAAAATATCCTAAATTGGTACATACCGTTAAAAGACCCCCAGAATTAACAATACATTGAAGAGCAGGCCGTAGATACAAAATGCAGTAAACAGTGGGAAAAATTGTACAGCTAACAGTTATCATTAAGGTAGATGGTTAGCTCTTACACCCTAGTAGATTGATCATGTCACAGTGAAATGTCATGAAGAAGGACTTATGAAGTAAGTAAACGGTTAACTATAGAATGGGAAAGTGCCAACCCAGGAAAAGATAACCATATATGCAACAATTTATCAAATTTAAAAGGACAACCCCTATGTTGATGGACCAGGCTTTTCCTTTTCAGGACAGAGTTACAGTATGTCTCCATTGATTAAATGTAGGTGGAGTAGGAGAGATCCACTTCTGTGCAATCATTTTCCTAGCACTGAACAAAAGTCTTGTGACAGTTGGGATTATAAGGTCTATTGTAGAATCCTCAGGTAAAATACCTAATATACAGACCCGAGGGTTTAGTGGTAACACTATAGAGCATACAAGTTTATAGCTTGTATAATAGATTTCCAATATCAGTGGTGTTTAGGGCAACGCTACATAAGGTGTATAAATGTACCATCCGCGTGTCCCAAAAGTGATATTTACGTATAGGTGAAGCCTGGTGGACTGAGTCAAACCTGTTGTTTTATATGTTCTGAATATTTTAACATTGAGGTCTCTTTGCCATAATTTCTGCCTGTGTTCCTATTTATCTTGCTGTCCCTGCCCACCTTTTGTGTGTTCCTATTACATCACCATAGTAAATGAAATCAGGGCAGAGTGTGACCCCTCATAATGGGATTACTTAAAGAGAAGATCTCTCTAGGCAGAATTTTAAATAGAAACGCGGTTTTGCACGCGTCTGCAGCTACGCTACAGTCTGTTGGGGACAGAATGCGCTGATGCCGTGTTGCACATTTTTATGCGCGCATACGAATGTACAGGTGTGAATGAGCCCCATAGGAATCCATTGCTTTTCATGTTTTGCGCGCGTGTAAAAAACCCTGCATGTGAATGGGGACTAAAGTGAGGGAAATCATCTCTTAGACAGATCTCCCCATTGGAAGATGTCACCTCTATTTATGTTCCTTTTCAAACTTCAAATTTTAGATTTATTTTTCAGTCCTGGGACAAAGAAAACAAACTAAAAACCTGACATAGATTCTAGCCCTAAACTACACAATGGTGCTCCGCTCTGTTTGGCAGACAGTAGCACTGAGCCCTCTTTCCAGTTTTATTCAATGTCCCAACTGGCTCCGGATTAGCTGGCATTGATTTAGCACACCTCACCTATAGTCTGCACTCATAAAAGAAGAGCCTCCGGTGCTGCTAACAGCAGTTTCATGGAAGTGATATGGAGTAGCTGACAATAGAGGAAAGGAACTGAATAAGTAAAGCATGTGTTGCTGAAGCATAAGTGTGTTGCTATTTTTTATAACATGAAAATAGCCAATTTGTAGAATTAAAAAATCATAAATTAAAACTTATGTTTTTAAATCCTTCTAAAAGTTGGCAAAATTCTCTTTTTTTTTGTTATTTGCAATCCAAACTTTAGATATGTACCAGGGCTGGGCAAATCCCAGGAGACAGGTATCCAATGACCCTTAAAAATTACAACTGGTGTCTACCATTTGAGGTTTTCTCTAGTTGTTGTCAACAGAATTGCCTCCTAAAAAAAAATCCTCCTGACTCCTGGATTGGACAAACTGGCTCCTGAATTCCATATTCATCTGTCCAAACCTAATACACTGCTTGGCCAAAATAAAGTCAACGCCTGGATTTAGTGTTATGATCTGGGGTTATTGATCAGGTTTTTTTTACAGATTTTACCATGACCTGGATGAGGTTGGGTTCACACCAGACCAGATCTGGAACATAGTGCATTGTGTTTTTGCCGCGATTTTTACAGCAATTTTTAAAAATAGCTTAAAATGGTCTTACAGGTGCGTTCAGGGCCGGCCTTAGGGGTGTGCGAGCAGTGCGGCCGCACAGGGCGCCATGGCAACAAGGGCGCCGTGCGGCCGACACAGCTCGTCCTGGGGGCGGCTTCTCTCCCCCTCACCGCTGGGTGCTGGCCATCCGATATGACAGCGCTCCCTCGT